>NC_088329.1:14202500-14502500 GCF_036884655.1 Musa acuminata AAA Group | reverse complement strand
ATGTTCATTTAACATAGTTCTTACCATTTCTTGTAGGTTTCTATTTTTCCTTTCAACTACTCCATTTTGTTGATGATTTCTTGGAGTTGAGAAGTTGTGATTGTACCCATTAACTTCGCAAAAATTTTGAAAGTCACGGTTTTGGAATTCACCACCGTGATCACTCCGAATTGATGAAATCATGAAGCCTTTTTCGTTTTGAGTGAGTTTACAAAATTTAGAGAAACACTTGAAGCAATCACTTTTGTGAGCTAAGAAATAGGTCCAAGTGTATCTAGAGTAGTCATCCACAATCACAAAAGTATATTTGCTTCCACCTAGACTTATTGTATCAATTGGTCCAAATAAGTCCAAATGGATCAATTGTAATGGTCTAGTAGTGCTAATTTAATTTTTTGGTTTGAAGCTTGTTTTTATTTGTTTGCCTAGTTGACATGCATCGCATACCTTATCCTTAATAAACATCATATTCGGAATCCCTCGTACTAATTCTTGAGATGAGATTTTAGATATTGTTTTCATGCTTGCATGACCTAATCTCCTATGCCAAAGCCAAGCATCATCATTTACGGCGGAGAAACACATTTCATTACCTAGTTCATCAAGATTGATGGTATAGACATTATTTTGTTTTAAAGCAATCATAGTCATGTTATGATTTGGTTTTTCAATAATGCACATATTTGATTCAAATCTAACGATATAACCTTTATCGCATAGTTGACTAATACTTAAGAGATCGTGTTTCAATCCATCAACTAATAAAACATCATCAATGGAAAAACTAAATTTGTTACCAATAGTTCCCTTGCCAATGATTTTGCCTTTGTTGTTGTCTCCGAAGGTGACGTACCCTTCTTCTTTGCTAGTGAGCATAGAGAAATGAGATGGATCTCCAGTCATATGTCTTGAGCATCCACTATCGAGATACCATCTCTTGCTCCTAGCTTGTGGGTTTGTCTACAAAAGAGGATGATTTTTAGGTACCCATTTGATTTTGGGTGCCTCAAAAATTGACCCACTAACTTTGTTATTTATTATTGAATCCTTTATAGTTCCTTTAGAAACCCATATTAATTTTTGTGAACTAATTTTCCTAAATGGACATTTGTAGGCAATATGTCCGGATTTGCAACAGAAGTTGCATTTCATATAAGAGGAAACATGTAATGTAGGTCCTTTTATGAAAGTGGTAGGATTTTGATGTAATCCTTTTACAAATCCAATTCCATTTCTATTTACGATGTGACCCTTGTGTGCAAGGATCATATCTAATCCTTTGCTACCAACCTTAAACTTGTTTAAGGTTTCTTTAAGAAGCAAATTTTTATTTTTTATTGCTTCTAAATGCTCACACTTAGAGCATGGAGGAGTTTGAAGATTCTCAAACTTATCTTGTAACAAAGCATGCTCTTTCTTTAAGATACTTAACTTCTTGCTAATAATTCTAAATTCATCAAATAATTCATGAAAAGCGATAGAGAGTTCTTTAAACGATAAATCTTCATTAAATAAATCACATACCTCTTCTCCTAAAGCCATTAGCGCGTAATGAGCAACTTGCTCGGTGTTGGACTCCTCTTCTTCGGACGCGCTTGAATCATCCCACGTTGCCTTAAGCGCCTTCTTCTTTGATGTTCTCTTTTTGGCTTGAGGACAATCGTTCTTGTAGTGTCCCGGTTTTTTGCATTCATAGCAAATCACTTGGTCCTTCTTTTATTCAAATTTATTTTTTATATTATTTTTAAATTTGTTCTTTCTTAAATATTTTTTAAATTTTTGAGTCAAAAGTGCAATGTCATTGTCACTGTCCTCATCACTTGATGTTCCTTTCAAGTGGTCTTCTTGTGATTTGAGTGCCATATCCTTCCTGTTCTTTGGAAGAGGGTTCTCGAGCTCGTCATGAGCTTGACATGTCATTTCGTAGGTCATTAGAGACCCAATGAGTTCTTCAAGAGGGAATGCTTTAAGGTCTTTGGCCTCTTGAATGGCCGTAACTTTTGGATCCCAACTTTTAGAGAGGGATCTTAAGATTTTAGTTACTAGTTCAAAGTTAGTAAAATCTTTACCAAGAGATTTGAGTCCATTGATGACATCCGTAAATCGGGTGTACATGTCTCCGATGGACTCACTTGGTTTCATTCGGAAAAGTTCGTAAGAGTGCACAAGGATGTTGATTTTGGACTCTTTCACTCGGCTAGTGCCTTCATGAGTGACCTCAAGAGTTCTCCAAATATCAAAAGCCGAATCACAAATTGAAACACGATTAAATTCGTTTTTGTCTAGTGCACAAAACAAGGCATTCATAGCCTTTGTATTTAAAGTAAAAACCTTCTTCTCCGATTCATTCCATTCGCTCATCGGAAGAGAAGATTTTTGAAATCCATTCTCGACAATAGACCAAAGCTCAAAGTCCATAGAAATGAGGAAGATCCTCATGCGAGTCTTCCAATATGTGTAATCCGACCCATTAAACAAAGGTGGTCGTGCAATAGAATGACCCTCTTGCATGCCGGAGTAAGCCATCTCTCTTGGGTATTAAACCAAATATGAGAGATAACCTCGCTCTGATACCACTTGTTAGGATCGGAGCGGCACTAAGAGAGGGGGGTGAATTAGTGCAGCAGATTAAAACTTTGGTTTTAGAAAAATCTTTCGTACGATAAGAACGGAACTTGAAAGGCTAAACTTGAACGCGTATTCTTGAAGTTGCGTAGCAAAGGTAATAAGGAACTAAAGCATGTAAGAAGGTTTGCAGTAATGTAAATAGCAATAATGAAAAGCAAACCAGAGATTACGCCGATTTTAGAGTGGTTCGGTCAAATGACCTACATCCACTTGCGAGGCCCCTCTTCGATGAGGCTCCCACCTTCCACTAGCAAATCTCTTGAAATGGAGGGGTAAATACCCCTCTTACAACCTTTTACAAGCAGTTCAACCTCTTACAAATTTTCAATAAGAAAGAATGAGGAGAACTCTCTAGCAAATTGAAAACAAGACTTGCTAAGACTTTCTAAGACTTTTCTCTCAATCAAATGCTTCTCAAAAGTTGTAATCTCAGCTGAGATTTGAGGGGTATTTATAGGCCTCAAGAGGATTCAAATTTTGGGCTCCAAAATTTGAATTCTCTTTGGGTTCCCGATGCTGGCGGTGCCACCGCCCAGCCAAGCGGTGCCACCGCCCAGTGCTCGGGTGCTGGACGGTGCAACCGGCCAGCCCAGGAGGTGTCACCGCCCATCTCTCCGGTTCATTGGTTTGGCTTAATTTTAGCCCAAACCAAATCTGACTTTGGGCCCAGTTGGCCCCTAACCAGGATATAGGATTATCTCTTAATCCTAATCCTAATTACAAGTGAACTACATAACAAAACACATCCTAAGCAAGTTTTTAACCGTGAACGTCGAGTCTTGTTCCAGCGAGCTTTCCGACGAACTTTCTTCCGACGGACTCCCATCAAGCTCCCGATCTTGTGATGACTTTACGAGTAGCCGAGCCTTCTCGGTGATCTCCGTGAACCTCCGACGATCTCTTCGGCGAACTTCCGAAAATTCCGATAGGTTCCCGATTTCTTCTCGGTTGGTTCCGGCAGCATCTCCGACGATTCTTCGGACTCTTAAACGTCCAACGATCTTGACTCCGGTATTCTTGCTTTGTGTTTTTTGGTTATCGTAGTTAATCCTGCACACTTAACTCAATAATATGGATTAGATCAATTAACCCATCAATTGATTTCATCATCAAAATCCGAGATTCAACACCAATGACATGCCGGACAACTTAGTTAATTGCTTAGGATTAATTATCTCGATCGAAGTTTTGCTTTACATGTGCAGGATTAACTACGATGAAAGAAAGACTTGCAGCAGGAGTTGCACCGAAGTCAAGACTATGATCACGTTGGGAGTTCGAGAGTTCGATGGAGGTCCGGACGGTCGTCGGAGGTTCTGCGGGAACAAATCCGAGAAGTCCAAAAGCTTGCCAAAGAAGCTCGTCAAAACTCGCCAAGTGGATCGTCGCAAGTCCAGAAGTTTGCCGGAAGTCCGCCGGAGCATCGCCGAAGGTTCGTCGAATGTTCGCTGGAAGTTCACCGGAAGCTCGCCGGAAGAAGTAATTGACGCACCGGAGCAAGTTGTAGTAAATGTCTTAAGAAATATTGTAGTTAGCATGTAGATTAAGCTAGGAATGGGATGTGATCCCATTAACTTAATCTGAGGGCAATTGGGCCCTTGATAGACCCAAATTAGGCCGAATGGATCAACCCATTCGGACCATAATTCCTACTAGGCAGGGGCACCGCTCGGGTCGGCGGTGCCAGGAGATGGTCTCCCAGGAAAGCTGGGCGGTGGTATCGTCTGGGCTCAGTCTCCGAGCAAGATTGGGCAGTGCAACCGCCCTAGTTAGGCGGTGGCACCGCCTGGGCTCAGTCTCCGAGCGAGACTGGGCGGTGCAACCGCCCCTGTCAAGTGGTGGCACTGC
The DNA here is from genome assembly GCF_036884655.1 of Musa acuminata AAA Group. Lineage (NCBI taxonomy): Eukaryota > Viridiplantae > Streptophyta > Magnoliopsida > Zingiberales > Musaceae > Musa > Musa acuminata. The sequence goes on along the minus strand of NC_088329.1, from coordinate 14,498,024 downwards.
CCAGAGGCTCAGTCTCCGAGCTGCCAAGCGGTTGTACCGCCCAGTAAGGAGGTAGTACCGCTAGGACTCCGGAAATCCGAGAAAAGACACTTTTGAGCTCCAAATTCAAACTAGTTTGGGGCCTATATAAACCCCACCCTTTCCTGCATGAAAGGGCAACCAAAGACACCGAACATCCAATCTTACTCTGTGATTTTTAGAGCTCAAAAGTGTTATAAAGGCTAGAAATTTTCCTCCCTCTTTTCTTCCAAGTTTTGAGCTTTCAAGAGAGGAGAGAAATTCTGTAAGGGTTGTCTCCTAAGCCCGTCAAAAGGAGTGAAAATGTAAAAGGGTGGTTGGCCTTCGCCTATTGAAGGAAGGCCTCTAGTGTACGTCGGTGGAGGAAGCCAAAAGTTGATGTAGGTCAAGATTGACCGACCACTCTAAATCACAGTTTGCATTTACTTTGAGCATCTTATCTTTACTGCAAACCTCCTCAGTAGCTTACTGTCTTCTGCTCATTTACGAACGTGTTTCATAGTTAAGTATTTTCCGAATCGGCGTTAAGACGAAAATCAGTTTTATTGTACGAACATCATATTTCAGTTTGCGCTTACATTCTGATTTTCATCATAACTGCTAACTGCCTTTATATCTTTGCTTTAACTGCATCTCGCTTGATCACAATTTAAAGTGATTTATGAATCGGCTTTCATACCGAAATCGCTTTTATCATACAAACGTCGTATTCCAGCTTGCTATTACATTTTGTTGTCTATCTTAAACTGCAAACTGCCTCTATATATTTGCTTTAACTGCATCTCGCTTGATCACAAGTTAAAGGGATTTATGAATCGGCTTCCTTACCAAAATCGCTTTTATCGTACGAATGCAGTTTTAATCATCGAAAGTTTTCCGCTGCACTAACTAATCCCCCCCCCCCCCCCCCCCTCCCTCTTGGTGCTCTTGATCCTAACAATTGGCATCAGAGCCCGGTATTTCTCATTTTGGATTTACACCCAAGAGAAACGGCTCTTTATGACTTTCAAGAGGGCTTATCAGTTGTTCGTCCACCGTTGTTTAACGGATTGGACTACACTTATTGGAAAACTCGAATAAGAGTTTTCTTGATTTCTATGAATTTGGATTTATGGAATATTGTTGAAAACGGTTTCAACTTCCCTCTAAACCGATGAACGAATGGTCCGATTTGGAGAAGAAGTATTTTTCTTTAAACGCAAAGGCTATGAATGCCTTATTTTGCGCTTTGGATAAAAATGAGTTCAATTAGATTTCTACGTGTAAAACGGCTTTTGATATTTGGCGAACACTTGAAATCACGCACGAGGGAACTAGTAGAGTCAAAGACTCGAAAGTTAACATTTTATTGCATGATTTTGAGATTTTTCGAATGCAACCAAGCGAGACTATAAGCGACATGTACACCCGTTTCACGGATGTCGTCAATAATCTAAGAGTTCTTGGTATATCTTTTTCAAATTTTGATCTCGTAAGCAAGATCTTAAGATCCCTTCCAAAAAGATGGGATCCTAAAATAACCGCAATACAAGAGATAAAAAATTTAAATATTTTTTCACTTGAAGAACTTATCGGCTCATTGATGACATATGAAATGGTGCGCAATGGACATGATGAACAAAACAACCTTCCAAAGAACAGGAAGGATTTGGGATATAGAATATTTGAAGACCACTCGAGCATAAGCTCAAGTGATGGTGAACAAGAACTACAAATTAAATTTAAAAAATTAAAGAAACAAAAATTTATGAATAAAAAGAACGGAACTACTTGCTTTGAACGCAAGAAGAAGAACACAAAGTGGGATGAATCGAGCTCCTCCGAAGACGAGGAGAAAATCAACAAAGACGAGGTGGCAAACTACGCCTTAACCACTTTCAATGATGAGGTAATTGAAATCCCCCTAATTTATTTTAAAATTACTTGATGCTTTCAAGATGTATTTTCTTTTTTAGTTTAGAATTAATTTTCTTCAAAATTACATGTTTAAAAATAAAAATACAAAAATTATGATCATGTTAGTAATTTCGAAAATGATAATATTGCATATTTTATGATAAACAAACAAAATGATTTTGATTGAAAATATGAAATCATGGTTAAGAAGTAATAATGTTTATCATGTTGATTTCCATTGTTATTTCTCGATTTTTAATGAAATCATGTTTGATTCGAAGTAATGCATAAAGTTGTAATGAAAATATTAAAATTTTGATACCATGATTTGACGATTTTGTGCATGAGATTTTAAAGTTATACATGATGATTTTTGTGGTTTATTGATCTTGATGCTTTTTATGATGAAATTCATTTTTCGATCCTAAACGTTGATACATGTTTTCATAAATGAAAAAAGCATGCTTCTATGAAATAAATCACATAAATTGAAATTGCTAAAAAGAGAAAAGCATGTTTCTTGAAAATTCTTTTTCTCTATCTTATTGACTTTGATGAATCTATTTGATCATCTTTTTATGAATTTCTTAAAAATAATTTTGATTTGACGATTTGAATTTGAATGAATTTTTATCGATCTTAGTTTATTGGAATTACTTGATATCTTCTTTATGAATCAAAATCTTATATCTCCTACATTTTCTTTTACCATTTCCTAAAGAGGAGATCTATAAAACTAACCATGATCTTGATAATTATGTTTTGAAACTTTATGTAAATCAAGATCGTTCACCATGACTTCTTACATTTTATTAAAGAAATTATTTAAATGAATCATGTCTTTTGGTATTTACACGATCCTTGAGATTTTATCTTTCATGACATGATGTGATTGTATTTATGGCTTGTATGCCTTGAAATGATTAAAATATTTAATACTATTTTGTTATTCTCCTCTTCTTTCTTGTTTACAATGATAAAATGAGGAGAAATTTTGATCATACATGATAGGATATAATTGCTATAATGAGAATTTTACACTATTACATGCCTTAATAATATGTTGGAAATTATATGTTTTGGATACAAAAATTTTCATGATCATGAGCATGTTTTATCTTCATGATTGTATTTGAAAATCTATAGCAAAACCTTGTCTGAATGCATGAAAGTGTTAAATTTTATTTTTGGATTTTCTTGATCCTAACAATTCAGTTTTGAAAATCTATTGATCTTCATTTGATGATTTAAATGAGCTTTATCTTGATTTTTTGAAATTTATAAAATGAGATTTCTTATGCTTAAATCAAGATTTTATATGCATGAATTAATATCTTGTTCTCTTACAAGATTGAATGAATTCTATCTTTTTCATGATCTCCTAAGAATTCTTTATGTTATTTATTTAAGAAGAGATTTGTTAAAATGAATCATGGTTTCTCTTGATTTTTCAAAATTATAACTTGAGTATTCATTTTATAAATCAAGATTGTTTATATGTTCTCTCATGATATCTTTCAAGGCTTATGACTTGAATTTTGTTATGTAAAATTCTTTGAATGTATAAAATAAATCTCATCACCTAATAATTCTACTTGATATTCCTTATGTGATGATATGAATACATGAAATATTCATTAATTTATTTTGATATATACAAATAAGAAGTTTCGATCATGAATTGTAGGATGTAATTTGACAAAATTGGTACCGTCATGATTTGAAATAAATGATGATTTGGAATCATGCATTAATGATGATTTTATGATTTGGTATGATGCATGTAATGATGAAATATTCATGAATTTGAAATGATGCATGCAATACTTATGACAATGATGTACATGATGTATTGCATATGATGTATATCATGAATACTTTAAATGATGAATGTTTGGTATCATGATCAACATGTTGATAAATGCTTAAAAATTTTATTGTTTGAGTATCATGTATGATATGCTCATTAATGATGATTGATTTATTTTTCGGTATCGTGAATGAAAAATAAGGTTTTTGAAATTGTGTATGTTTTAATTTGAATATATAATGATGCACAAATAAGATTGATACTTACCTTTGTCATAATCTGAAAATTGATATAAGGGTCTTCCCTTCTTTTTGACAATGACAAAGGGGGAGCAAGAATTTCTAGTGTGAACATCATGAAAAGAGGCAAACTAGCTAGCTTGCACAATTCAAGACGAAAGCAAAAATTCCACTTCTCAAAAGAGAAGAAATTGCTATCTTGAACATCACCGATAATTGCTAGCTTGAAATCTCAAGAAAATACAAAAATGTTCTATCTTGTCTATCTCAAGATGCTAAACATGCTAAACTTGCACTTTGCAACGAAAGCAAAATTGCGAGCTCAAACATTGCAAAAGAAGCAAGAATCATGAGCTTACACAAGAAATCTATCTTGCATTAGCTTTCGAAATCTTTGCTAGCTTGTATTTAGTAAAACTTACATATCGTAAAAATTGCTAGCTTGTAGTCTAAAGAGAAGCAAACAGTTGCTATCTCATGAAAAGCAAACATGCTAAACTTGCACATCTTTAATTGCTAGATTGCATGATGATAAAATTTGATACTATGTTTTTCATGCAATAAGTTGAACCTATATTCCAAACACAAGAATAGTTGGACTTCTCCTTTTTGTTGATGACAAAGGGGGAGAAGTATGATGTTATGCATAAGTTCATGATGACGTGTTGCAAGTATTCATGATGAATATTGCAATGACTTGAATTCAGTTTGAATTCAAGGTTGTATCAATATGGTATATTGATAGGAGGAGTTTGTTTAAACTCCGGGAGTTAAGTTTAACTCCGTCATCAATTGATTGTCATCATCAAAAAGGGGGAGATTGTTGAATCTCGTATTTTGATGATGAAACCAATTGATAATTGTGTTTATGTTTTAATCTGTGTTTTGAGTTATGTAGGATGCTTCGATCAGGATGAGACAATTAAAGCAAGAAAAATCATGTTGTGCCGGAGGAACATGTTAGAAGATTGAATGTCGGGCCGATGGATCGATCGACGTATCGACAGAAGGCTTCGAGCTGTGGACTCAAGCATCGGGCCAAAAAGAGCGGGTATTGTGCCAAGAATATCGGAGTTGTAGAGTCAATTGGTCGATTGGGCAATAGGCCACAAGAGAGGACGATGCGCCGAATAGTTGGACGAAGCGTCGAGGGACCAATGACATGCTGGACAACTTGGTTAATTGCTTAGGATTAATTGTCTTGATCGAAGTTTTGCTTTACATGTGCAGGATTAACTACGATGAAAGAAAGACATGCAGCAGGAGTTGCGCCGGAGTCAAGACTATGATCACGTTGGGAGTTCGAGAGTTTGACGGAAGTCCGGACGGTCGTTGGAGGTTCTGCGGGAACAAATCTGAGAAGTCTAGGAGCTTGCCAAAGAAGCTAATCGGAACTCGCCAAGTGGATCATCGCAAGTCCAGAAGTTCGCCGGAGCATCGCCGAAGGTTCGTCGGATGTTCGCCGGAAGTTCGTCGGAAGCTCGCCGGAAGAAGCGATTGATGCACCGGAGCAAGTTGCAGTAAATGTCTTAAGACATATCATAGTTAGCATGTAGATTAAGTTAGGAATGGGAGGTGATCCCATTAACTTAATCTGGGGGCAATTGGGCCCTTGATAGACTCATATTGGGCCTAATGGATTAACCCATTCGGACCAGAATTCCTGCTAGGCGATGGCACCGCCAAGGAGATGGTCTCCCAGGAAAGCTGAGCGATGCAACCGCTCAGGTCAGGTGGTGGCACCACCTGGGCTCAGTCTTCAAGCGAGACTAGGCGGCGCAACCGCCCCAGTCAGGTGGTGGCACCGCCTGGGCTCAGTCTCCGAGCAAGACTAAGCGGTGCAACTGCCCCTGTCAAGCAGTGGCACCGCCTAGAGGCTCAGTCTCCGAGCTGCTAGGCAGTTGTATTGCCCTAGTTAGGAGGTAGTACCGCCAGGACCCCAGAAATCCGGGAAAAGACACTTTTGAGCTCTAAATTCAAACCAGTTTGGGGCCTATATAAACCCCACCCTTTCCTGCATGAAAGGGCAACCAAAGACACCGAAAATCCAATCTTACTCTGTGATTTTTAGAGCTCAAAAGTGTTATAAAGGCTAGAAGTTCTCCTCCCTCTTTTCTTCCAAGTTTTGATCTTTCAAGAGAGGAGAGAAATTCTGTAAGCGTTGTCCCAGAAGCTCGTCAAAAGGAGTGAAACTGTAAAAGGATGGTTGGCCTTTGCCTATTGAAGGAAGGCCTCTAGTGGACGTCGGTGACCTCGTCGGTGGAGGAAGCCAAAAGTGGATGTAGGTCAAGATTGACCGAACCACTCTAAATCTCGGTTTGCATTTACTTTAAGCATCTTATCTTTACTGCAAACCTCATCAGTAGCTTACTGCCTTCTGCTCATTTACGAACGTGTTTCATAGTTAAGTATTTTCCGACTCGGCATTAAGACAGAAATCGATTTTATCGTACGAACATTATATTTCAGTTTGCGCTTACATTCTGATTTCCATCATAACTGCAAACTGCCTTTATATCTTTGCTTTAACTACATCTCGCTTGATTACAAGTTAAAGTGATTTACGAATCGGCTTTCATACCGAAATCACTTTTATCGTACGAACATCGTATTCCAGTTTGCTATTACATTCTGTTGTCTATCTTAAACTGCAAACTACCTCTATATATTTGCTTTAACTGCATCGCGCTTGATCACAAGTTAAAGTGATTTATGAATCGGCTTTCTTACCAAAATTGTCTTTATCGTACGAATGCAGTTTTAATCGTCGAAAGTTTTTCGCTGCACTAATTCACCCCCCCCTCTTAATGCTCTTGATCCTAACATTACATATCTTTTTTTATGAATTACAAAGAGAATGAATGATAGTAAATGATCTCAAAAAAGAAAACTAAATTTTCAAAAGTCGAGAAATTCGAAAAATATAAAAGAGGAACTCATGTATCCGAATGATTTAATATATCTAATTCTCTTCTAATAAAATTAAATTATTCCCCATTCAATAGTTTTATAAAAATATCAGCTAATTGATGTTTAGTATCAATAAATTATAAAGATATATCATGATTATTAATATGATTTCTAACAAAATAATGCCTAATGTCAATATGTTTAGTTCTAGAGTGTTGAATAAGATTTTTTGTTAAACATGTTGCACTAGTGTTATCATATTTTATAGGTATGTTTTTTAAGTGAATTCCATAATCTTCTAATGTATTTTTCATCTATATAACTTATGCATAACATGCATCTACTGCTATATACTCAGCTTCAATTGTAGATAATACAATCAATTTTTGTTTCTTAGAAGATCAAGAGACAAATGCATGACCTAAGAGTTGACATATTCCGAATGTGCTTTTTCTATTTATTTAACAACCAACAAAATCAGCATCGGCATAAGTAAGTAACATAAAGTTTTTAGATTTGGATACTATAATCCTATATTAGGACTTCCTTTTAGGTATCTAAAAATCCTTTTAATAGCTATTAAGTGAGATTGTTTAGGATTAGATTGAAATCTAGTACATAGTCCAACACTAAATATAATATCAGGTCTAGTTGCTAAGGTATAATAAACTATCTATCATACCTCTATAAGTCTTTTGATCAAAATATTCTCTATTAATGTCTATATCTAATTTTGTAGAAGTACTCATTGGTGTATTAATAGCTTTAGCACTATCCATATTAAATTGTTTCAATACTTCTAAAGCATACTTAGTCTGATTACTAAATATTTCATCACTTAATTATTTAATTTATAATCCTAAGAAAATAGTTAATTCACCTATTAAGCTCATTTCAAACTCTTAGACTCATACTTTTGGTAAATGATTCACGCAAAGATTCATTTGAAGAACCGAAAATGATATTATCAACATGTGTTTGGACAATCAGAAAATTATTTTTAAAATATTTAATAAACAATGTAATATCGACCTTATCTTTCATAAATTATTTTCAAAAAGGAAAGAACTAAGCCTCTCATACCAAGCCCTAGGGGTTTGTTTTAATCCATAGAGAGCCTTAGATAACTTAAACACATGATTCGAGAAAATTACATTCTCACATCCAGGTGGTTGTTCAACATAAACTTCTTCGGAAATAAAACTATTAAGAAAAATACTTTTAATATATATTTGAAATAACTTAAAATCAATACAACTAGCATAAGCAAAGAGAATCCTTATTGCTTCAAATCTAGCCACAAGAGCGAAGGTTTCTTCATAATCGATACCTTCTTCTTAGTTGAAACCTTTGGCCACTAGTCTAGTCTTATTTCTAACCACGATATCAAGTTCATGTTGCTTATTTTTAAAGACCCATTTTGTACCAATTATCAAATGGTCACTAGGTCTAGGAACAAACTTCCACACCTCATTTCTATCAAATTGATTTAATTCATCGTTCATTGCAAACACTCATAAATCATCTTTTAGGGCTTCGTCAATGCATTTAGGTTTAATTTGAGATAAAAATATTGCATTCGCACAAAAAATTTTAAAAGAAGAGCAAGTTTGAACACCTGTTGATGTGTCTCTAATGATTAGCTCCTTAGGATGAGCATCTATATACTTCCAATCCTTGGGTAAGGATTCTTTGGAAGAAGATGCATCCAAGTTACTTGGGGGAGGAGAGTGTTTATTCAAATTTAAAGCATCAAACTCAAAATCATCATCAAAATTATTTTTCTTAAATTCGGGAAGCTCATTAAAAACAACATGAATGGATTCCTCTAAAACCAAAGTTATTTTATTAAAGACACAAAAGAATTTAAAAATAGAAGAATAACCAAGAAAAATGCCTTCATCGGATTTAGCATCAAATTTTCCTAAGATATATTTTTTATTTAAAATATTTAAAACTAAAAACTTTAAAATATGAAATATTAGGTTTTTTATTGTTCCACAATTCATAGAGAGTTTTGAAAAGTAATAGTCTTATGAGAACCATGTTTATGACATAGCATGTTGTGTTAACGGATTCGGCCGAAAATTATTTGGTAAGGCTATGATCGTTTAACATGGTTCTTGCCATTTCTTATAAGCTCCTATTTTTTCTTTTAACTACTCTATTTTGTTGTGGAGTTCTTGGAGTAAAGAAATTATGGTTGTACCTATGTGACTCCTAAAAATTTTAAAAATTACGGTTTTGAAATTCACTACCGTGATCACTATGAATAGATGAAATCATAAAACCCTTTTCAATTTGAATAAGTTTACAAAATTTTTAGAAATATTTAAAACAATCATTTTTGTGATCTAAGAAGTATGTCCAAGTGTATCTACTAAAATCATCAATAATTACAAAGGCATATTTACTATCTCTTGGGCTTGTTGTATTAATTAGTCCAAATAAATCCGTATGTATCAATTGTAGTGGTCTAGAGGTGTGTATTTGATTCTTTGATTTGAAACTACTTTTTATTTGTTTTCTTAATTGATATGCATCATAAAATTTATCTTTGACAAATTTAATGCTAAGCATTCCTCTTACAAGTTCTCTAGTTGAAATTTGAGATATTAGTTTTATGCTAGCATGACCTAATCTCCTATGACAAAGCTATGCATCATTGTCTAAAGTCGAAAAACACGTTTCATCGTAAAAATCATCAATATCAATAGTATTCATATTATTATTTTTTAATACAATCATAGATCTATTTTTATGTGGTATTTCAGTGAAACAAGCATTAGATTCAAATTTGATAATATATCTTTTATCACACAATTGACTAATGCTTAGTAGATTATATTTTAAATCATCTACTAGTAACACATCTTTAATTAAAAAGTTTGATTTGTTACCTATATTTCCTTTCCTAATAATTTTCCTTTGTTGTTGTCTCCAAAGGTGATAAATCATTCGTCTTGGCTAGTAAACTTAGAGAAGTATGTTGAATTTTCGATCATGTGCCTTGAGCATCCACTATCAATGTACCATCTCTTGCTCCTGGCTTGTGATTATAGACATATCTACAAAAAAGGGGGTTTTCTTTTTGGTACCCATTTAACGTTGGGTTTCTTATAAATAGATCTACCTATTATTGAGTGATTTATGGTTCCTTTAGGAACCCAAACTAATTTGTGTGGACTATATCTTTTAAATAGACATTTGTAGGCAAAATAATCATATTTTTACAAAAATTATATTTTTCTCTATGAGACATGTAATGTAGGTCTTTTAACGAAGATAGTTGGCTTTTGTTGAGTGTTACTCATAACGCCAATTCATTCCTTTCTATGAACATAACCCTTATTAGCAAGGATCATGTTTAGAGATTTATTTTTTATTTTAATTTTTTCTAACATTTCTTATAGTAAAATATTTTCTTTCTTAAGTGAATCTATCTCATCACACTTAGTACAATAAGCTAGCATACTATAATCATGCTCATTTTTTAATTTATCAAATTCACTAACAAGAGAAGCATGCTCTTTTTTTAATAACTTGTAATTTTTACCAACTAGCTTATATTCATCATATAGATCATTGAAAGCGATAAGTAAATCATCATAAACTAAATGAGATTCGATTGAGTCACTTACCTCATCATTGAGCGCCACTAGAGCATAGTTAGTAACTTCTTTTTTGTTGGTTGGCTCCTCATCTTTGGATGAACTTGAATCATCCCAAGTTGCTTTGAGTGCCTTCTTTTTATTTGATTGCATCTTCTTCACTTGGGGACATTCATTTTTGAAGTGTCCCGGCCTCTTGCATTTATAGCAAATTACTTAGTCCTTTTTTAATTCACTTTTGTTCTTAGTGTCTTGTTTTATTTTTGAGATTTTTTTAAACCTTCTTGTAAGAAGTGCCAAGTCATCATCATTATTATCGTCATCACTTAAGTTTTCACTTAAGTGACCTTCTTTAGTTCTAAGTGTCATGTCCTTCCTGTTCTTTGGAAGGTTGTTCTCAACTTCATCATGTGCTATACATGTCATTTCATAGGTCATCAAGGACCCGATAAGGTTTTCAAGCGAAAAGTTATTATGATCTTTTGCTTATTGTATTGTTGTTATTTTATGATCCCAACTTTTTGAAAGAGATCTTAATATCTTGCAAGTTTAAAATTAGAAAATTTTTTAATAAGTACTTTTAGACCATTTATGACATATGTAAAACAGGTATACATGTCTCTAATAGTCTCGCTTGGTTTCATATGAAACAACTCATAAATATGAACCAAAAGATTAATTTTTGACTCTTTAACCCTACTTGTGCCTTCATGTGTGACTTCAAGTGTATGCTAAATCTTATGAGTAGTTTTGCATATAGAAACCCGATTAAATTTGTTCTTATCAAGAGCATAAAATAAAGCGTTCATCGCTTTAGCATTCAAAGAGAAAATTTTCTTTTCCAAATCATTCTATTCGTTCATTGGTTTGAAAGACTTCTCAAAACTACTTTCAACAATATAGTTTTGAGACTTATCAAACTAGTTTTCCAATACATATAGTTCGTCCCATTGAACATAGGAGGAAGAGTGATAGAAATACCCTTTTGGTTGCCAGCAAAAGTCATCTCTCTTGGGTATTAAACCAAAAAGAGATAAACCTCGCTCAGATATCAACTGTTAGGATCGAGTCAGCACTATGAAGGGGGTGAATTAGTGCTTATGATAAAAATTTTATCGATATAGAAAACTTCAATGATTTTAAAAAGTTTGATTAGATGAAACCCATATCGAAATTGATATTGAAAGTGGGTTTCACTTGAAGTAAATGTAATAAGCAATTAAAAACAAAGAACAGCAATAACGAAGAGTAAAAGAGAGTACACACCAAATTTATAGTAGTTCGGTCGTCGTGACCTACATCCACTCCCAATTTCTCCTTCGTTGAGACCATCAACGTCCACAAACGATCTTCCTTCAATAGATAAAGACCAACCACCCTCTTACAATGCTTCCTCCTTTTCATGGGTTTAGGAGATAACCCTTACAAGCTTCACACCTCTTCTTGAATGAGTACAAAACTAGAAAGGAAGGAGGAGGACACTTAGAAATTTAACAACTCAAAATCTCAATATTTTTGTTCACACTTTTGTTCTCTTTCATGCAGGAAAAAATGAAGTATTTATAGGCCCAATAGCTTTAGAAATGGAGCCAAAAAGTATCTCATCCTGGGTTTCTGGGGTACTGGTGGTACCACCGTCATTATTGGGCGGTACGACCTCCAACAGACTGACATTATGTAGTACCATTGCCTGACAAAGCCTCGAAGAACGGGCTCTGGTGGTAGCATCACCTGATAGGATGGTACTATTGCCTGGCAGCATTAATTGTCGGTGGTACCACTGCCCAAACCACTTGGGAGGCTGAGCCTCAAGTGGTTCCACCACCTAGTCTAGGTGGTGCCACAACCTAACGTGGCTCCAAATAGCTAAATAGACCATCCAACCGGCCCAATTCAGCCCTATTAAAGGCCCAACTGGCCCCTAATTAAGTTAGTAGGATTTTTCCAAAACTAACTCGAATTGAAACTCTAACCACGACAATTAAGGCTAGACAATTACAATGCAAGCAATCCTAGTTGTCTGACACGTCAATTGTTTATCCGAACTCTCGGTGAACTTCCGGCGAACTCCCGGTGATCTTCCGATGAGCTTTCGACGAAATCCTAGTGAACTTCCAACAAGCTTTCACTACATTATCCGATCCGTCAATGTATCTCCCGATTCATTCGGCACGATGCCTGATCATTGACTCTAGCCCAACTTCGATTCTTCTTTAATCGTTTTGTCTTTCTTATGATCGTAGTTAGTCCTGCATCACTTATCTCCACATATGGATTAGATCATTAATTCACTAATTGATTTAATCATTAAAATCCGAGATTCAACAATCTTTACACTCACTCCAGACTTCATCTCTTATCACTTCTCATCTCTTATCACTTAATGTCATAACAAAACTCAAGATGAAGGAAGAGACTCAAATAGAGAGTTACAACACTTCACAGACTCAAGAATAAAGCACCATTAACTAAGTCGGAGTGAGATATTTATAGCTCTAAAAGACTTCCAAAATGAAGCCAAAATTTAAATTTTTGATACTTCAAAATACAAATAATACTATCATTGACTTCGGATATTACTACCATTGTAATCTTTGAAATAGAGCTACAATACTATACTCTTATGATACTTTTGTCGTAATTTTTGACACGAAGCTATAGTACTAGACTCCCGCAATATTATCACTGTAATTTTTTTTCACGAAGCCCTAATATTATACTTCGATATTACTATCATTTTTTGATATGACATTACAAAACTTGACTTTGATGTTAAGCCATATGTATTTTAAGCCATATGTATTTTGATATGACATTACAAAATTTGATATGACATTACTACCATTGCTATAGGTATTTTAAGCCATATGTTTTGCCTTTTAATAATTCAAATTCAACCCAATTTCAAGCCTAATGATTTTCATGATAAGTGAAATTTATTTTAGTCCAATACCAACTCAAATTGGCCAAAAATTACCTCGACCAAGACCTTGACTCATCAACTACTCATCCATCACATCTTCGAAGCTTTTAGCACATTGCCCACTCTTCTGGCATGTTATCCGATTTTTTGACATTTCGTATGAACCTTCGACACATCGTCAATCCTTCAACATGTCAAATTCTCCACAGTGACTGATCTTTCGACACGATACTTGATTTTTCCAACACGATGTTTGAATATCTAGTATGAAGTCCGTTCTTCAGTACGTCGATTAATCCTCCGGCTCAATATCTCATTTTCGATACGATAATCTTCCGACACAATTTCCAACTCTCCTACTAGACATTTATCCTTTCAATGATGCAAGTTTATAATCAAAGTATTTCTTATATCACTTATTTTAAAAACATATTAGTTTATTAAATTTATCAATTGATTTTATCATATCTGAATTTTAACATATATATCATTTGATAAATGTACAAGTAAAAAGATTATGAAGAGTTCATAGTTTTGATACAATATAATCTCAAGATTGGAGAACGGAGAATGTAAAAGCAGAGATATGAACAACTACTTCAAGGCCAGTTGGTGAATTCGAACACTTTAAAGACTATATCAATACCAGTTGGAATCTGCCATACAAACAGTAGAACATTTAAGCCATTCAGCGCAATGTGGAGGTTCCTGGCCGTCTCATTTCCTTTCTGCATTGCCGGCACAAGTGCAGCAGCTAATGCCCACAACACTGTTATCCCTGCAACATGTATGCAACAATGTTATAAGATAACCACGGTCATCAAGGTATGAGAATAGCATAATTCATATCATTGATCGATAGCTACAGCAACTGTGTCAAAAGTAGTATCGCGGATCACAGAATCCAAAAATTGGCACTGGAAACAAGTGATTTTCAATACTTACATCTCCAAACAGTTCTAACACAAAGGACCATGCGATACATGAGAGCAACTTGGTTACATGATGGTGCTTATAACCTATCAGTATTACTTTAACAACAAATCATATCTAACCACAAGGGGAAAGTAGAAAAGAATGAATTTATGGATAAGACCATTGCATTAAATTAATCACAATGGAAACAACATATTTTGTTGGAAAATGAGAATTCCTTTCCTGTGCTCACCTTTTCTCCATTTCTCACATGAAAATAAAAGTAAGTGCCTCTTATCAGAGCTTACTTTTATGAAGTGAAACTATGAACTTACATACATATGCCTAGTATATACAATAGCAAATTAAAGGCGAGCTATTTGGATGGCCCCTGTATTGAAGGTAGCCATCTTACCAATCATTCACCTCATTCTTTGTAACTCTACATTACAACCTCAGAGATCTCAATCTTCAGAACCTTACATTGTAAAGATGTTCCATAGATATATCTGCATCTCAAAATTTCACTAAGAAAAAGTCCAACCGTTTGGTGCTTATGATAGCTGCTGGTGGATCCTCACTTCAAGAAACCTGATGACACTTTCCACTGTGCTACTTTCATGTGCATCTGAGTGTTTGCGTGTTCTCTGGTATATGAATCAGATATTACTTGTACACTGAAACTATAAGCTTACATAGATATACCAAGACCAAATTGCAGATGAGCTATTTGGACCAACCATGGATTGAAGTAAAGGCAGGCCATAAAGTTTGGTATAACCATCTTCCGAATCATTCGCTTTGTTCTTCAGAACCCTCAATTACCATCAAATTAAGAGAACTCAATCTACAGAATAATACGCTGCAAAGATGTTCCTAACTATTGGTATATCTGCATCTCTTTCCTAATCACCAAGGGTTTTTTATTTTATACAATCCTTGAACTGGTGGCAATCACAATTTTTTTTCATACATTGGCAAGGCTTTATTTGCAAGAATTCAGACCTAAATTTGATCAACCATAGTATCCCGACTCGTATACACAATTTTTCATTGAATTACAGCAGTAATGGACTAAAGTATCAGATTGACCTTCAATCGATGTTTCTTTCAGAACTGTAGAGGCTTATTTTCTTGTCATAATGCATCCTGTTTTATTGTCCTATATCATCAAATTCAACAATGAAACATTGAGCAGATAAATGTTTTCAAAATATCAATAGAACTTGCATGATTTGATAATTAATAGAGAGATTCAGACAACAGTGTCTCTGTGAAATTGGCCGACAAGCAAAAAATCGAAGGTGGGCCACAAAGAATAACACGCTATCAGCTTTGCACCTAATTGTTGGACAACTTGAACTTGTAATCGTTCTTCAATCGGAAACAAATTTGAAAGTTATCCATCTCATTGAAAAAAACTGGCAGGCAGATAAGCATTTGAGAGGTCCATAGGTATATATCTGAATACATGTAAAATGGATACATGACAAGCTACATGATCAACAACTGTCAAACCTCTCCAAAACACTGACCTGAAATTTCCATTTATGAATTGCAGAACTCAGTCAGACATCATGCAATTTTGTTTGATATGATGAGAACATTCGGGTCAGTCAGACTCTGGAAACTCCAAACTCCAATTTTTTGGGGCTGTTTAAACCGAGTTTTCACAGAACACCAACTGTTTCCATTTGATTTATAGCATCAGCAATCTGAATTGGTTATCAGGATTCGATCGGTTACTCTACAATTTCAGTCACACGTGACTATTCCCATTCTTTCCAAATTGATTTCCTGTTAAACTAAAGCATTTCTGATAATTTAATCCGGATAGATAAGCAGATATGACAATGGCATTCAATTTCAACTACAATCTCAGATTCCATAACAAATCATGAACTTGCAAATCATGGTATAGATGAAGTCTTAACACTGGTCACTTTCCGAACATTGAAAAGAGAAATTAATCATGAGCTCTGTTCTTGGTGAGATCAGTGTCTACATCATTCATCCACTGAATTGTTTCGTTTGGACATCAGAAACTATACGAGGAAATGTAAGGAAGAAGAATAGCATACCAGCACCAGCGAACAAATGGGGGCCGGGGAAGAGCTTTCCGGTCCGAAACCATGTATTGAGGCACCCACCCACCGCCTCCAACACCCCAAACGCCAGCAGTATGGACCCGGCGTTGAAGTGCCGCTCCCTGTAAGATCCCTTCAGCAACGCCTTCCTCTCCTGAAATCGCACAAGCACAACTAAAAATCTGATCATTAGCACAAAGACCTACCGAGATTTAGGGAGAGGAACGAGACGTACCTCGGTGAGCTGCTGAATCTTCGCTTCGATCGGAGACGGAGTCGGCGGTGGCGGCGGCGGTCCGCCGTCTGCCCCAGCGGCGACGGGCGTGGGGACAGCGGGCGCCACCTGCTTCTTGAGCTCGTTGATCTCGTTCTGGATGGTCCGGACCCGCCGCCACTGCCATCCCAAATATCCCGCCCAGAGCGTGTACACGAAGAGGCTGCCCATCACCACCGGGTGAACCAACGCGAAGGTCCGCCCTTCCAAGATCCCGAACTCCCCACCCACCGCGAGCGCATCCTTCGAACCAAACAGAACCACTGCTCCAGCTGAGGCCGAGATCAAAGTGGACAGATAGAGAGGAAATGACGTAGCTCACCTGAGGATTGAGGAAGAGAGGAAGGGAGAATGCAACGGCGGCGGCGGCGGTGGCAGGGAGGGGTGGGGCGATCGGGAGCAGGTGTTGGGGGCCAGAGGCAGAAGGAAGGGGGCCGAGGTGGCGTCGCGGCGGTGGTTTGAGGAATGGCTTACTGCTAGAGGAGGAAGGATTTGGGTTTGGGTTTGGGTTTGGGAGGAGGTTGAGGAGGCCGAGCGTCGCGGTGGTGGCCATCGCAAGGAGGTGGCGCGGACGGCTTCGGGCTCGTGGGCACGATAAGAGATGAGAGAGGGGTGTTAAGACACGAGCTATAGGGATATGGTTGGCCGCGAGACACGATGACGCGTGCCGTCCGTGCGCTGAGAGCGAAGGATAAGAGGGGGATTTCATTGGCCACGCGACGTGTGATGGATTGTGCCGTCCGGTATGCGTTCATTTTTGCCTAGCATTTCCCCTAACACGTTGCGGAAACACAAACTTTGTATAATATATAACGTGTTTGAAGAATTGCTTCGTTGAAGTGGCGGAAGGAAATTTGTAGGCAATAAACCTTTCTTCAATCAGACGGCCATACGATTCATACACTGATACTGAATAATTCATACACTGATACTGAATGTGGGGTAAATTTGTACATTCATTTCATCGAACACTTGGATTACAAATCATAACCATGACTTTATTCTCACGACCTTGCCATATGAATCCTTGCAAACAGAAGCCATGAGAAGCCAAGTAGTGGATGAATCACAAGCAAGCACACTGTGTCCCTTTTCTCATAGCACTAGTTTCCATCATTGACACTTCCGAAAGAACCGATAACGTGGTTCCTTTCAAGGTCAAGACATCATTCGTAGCATTCCTTGTTGCTTCATCACACTCCAATGCCTTCCTCGAGATCACACCATATATCTCCTCCAGAAGCCTCAGGAAAGCAGTCTCCACATTGTCCCCGCTAAGTGCTGATGCTTCCGAGAAGAAGAGTCCTTGTTCCTCTGCAAACTCCATGGCATCTTCAGTCGAGACGACCCTGTTCTTGGCAAGGTCAGACTTGTTGCCTATCAGCATGACAACGATGGAGTTGTCAGCATTTGCTCGCAGTTCGTCGATCCACCTCACGACATGGTCGAACGTCTGCCGTTTCGTGATGTCGTAAACTAACATTGCTCCAAGAGCTCCTCTGTAGTAAGCACTGGTGATGGCCCGGTACCTGCACAAGAAGACTTGATCATGCACACATACAAGGATTTTGTCTGTCTCAAGATTGTTAAGAAGTTAGAATTATACAAGACAACCATAAGCTTTTGGAAACAAGGGAACAAGTAACAGAAAAAATGGTCACAGTGCGATATGTTCTACTGATACAAAAGCTTAGAGAGCATCTCAGTGTTATCATAGGCAGATGGACCGAGATCAGAGTTTATGGTGGTAGTAAATAATCAACACTAGAGAAGTCATGAGTCAGTTTCACAGCATGGAAATATATGGATAGGAAAGGAGTACAGGGATCAAAAACCTTCATGACATACACTGGCTCATGACCCTACATGCTCGAAGAGTCCCACCTGCTACTCGCAGTGTAGTATGATGAACATTTCTGACATGATTCATGGGAACTGCCTAAGCTTCTTATATACAATATATGTATTTATTTAAAGCCCAGATGGGTCATAATTTATTTCAGTGCATTAGAACAACAGGGAACAAGCTAAGTTTCATGCTGCATGTGCAGTGTTCATCTACGCTAGAGAGGGCTTCCCTTCGTAATGGAAGCAGTGTAGTTGGACTGGGGTGGGTCAGTTCTATTAACTGCTGCCAGAAGATTGTCATTCACTGAGTAAATAATTCTCACTCAAGTATTTAGTACAAATCGGTTTCTTATAGACCCAATACAATCAATAGGTCAGGGGAGGTCAATTCTGACTCAAAAAATTAAGATTGAACATGATCATTTTCTTGGTAAACAATATGCACTCAAATATTTGGTAATGCTGTTTTCTTATTGTCCCAAAAAAGAAAAAAACGAAGGGCCAGGGAAGGTCACCTGTGACTCAAAAAATCAAGATTCAACCTGGTCATTTACTTAGCGAATAATACTGAATAATACTAGCTCAAATATTTGGTACAAGTTGTTTTCTTATAGACCCTAAAGAAAAACAAAGTGGGGAGAGGTAAATTCTGATTCAAAAACAAAGATTATTAGAGTTTCGGACTGTTTTGGGCTAAGTTAAAGACATATTCGGTCACCCACCATAAAAGGGTCAAATGGTGGCACCGTCAGACTAGGCTGTTGTACTACCCAAACATAGTCTCCCAGATTGTGTCAAGCGATGGCATCGCTAGTTTGGGTGGTGGTATTGCCCAAACACAGTTTCCCAAATTGTGTCAGGCAGTGGTACCGTTAGATTGCGCGGTGGTACCGTCCAGTGGTAGTGCTACAAGCAATGATACCGCCAAGACTTAGGAAACTCGAGATGAGATTTTTTTTTGCTTCATTTTTTAAGCCAATTAGGGTCTGAAAATACCCCAGTTATTTCTGCTTCGAAGAGCATGAATTTAAGTAGAAAAAGAGGAAAGAATACTTGAGAAAAAAAATTGGAAACTCTCTTAGGATTTAGAGTCTCTTCCTCCTAGAGTTATAAGTTTTCTAAGGGAGGAATGAGGTCTAAAAAAGAGGTGTAAGAGGTTCTCTCCTGAACCTGTGAAAAGGAGAAAGTGTTGTAAGGGTAGTTAATCTTTGCCCGTTGAAAGAAGATCAGTAGTGGAAGTCGTTGGCCTCGAGTGAAGAGGAATCGGGAGTGGATGTAGGTCACGACGACCGAATCACTATAAATCTGGTTTCATTTACTTTATGCTTTTCGTTTATATTGTAAACTGATTTATCGAACGAGAATTTTTAAACCGACGTGATTTTATGAAAGCACTAATTCACCCTCCCCCTCTCTCAGTGCCGATACGGTCCTAATAAATAATACTAACTCAAATATTTAGTACAAATTATTTTCTTATAGACCCCAAATAAAAGGATCATTAGAGTTAGGAGAGATAAATTCTGACTCAAAAATAAAGATTCAACATGGTCATTCTCTTGGTGAATAATACTCACTAAAATATTTGGTACAAATTATTTTCTTATAGACCCCAAAGAAAAAGATTATTAAGGCCAATTCTAACTCAAAAACTAATACAAGCTCAAATATTTGGTACAAGTTGTTTTCTCTCGTAGACCCAAAAACAAGGATCACTAGGATCAGGGTAGGTCAATTCTGCCTCATTAACCAAGATTGGTACAAGATCATTAGGGTCAGGGGAGTAAGTCAATTGTGGGTCATTGTGATGCTTGTGAACCCAATGGATTTCCTTTTGTCATCAAGGAAGTCATATGCTTCACAAACCATCAAACATGTGAAGATAAAAAGATGGCGACGAGAACAACATCCACCGGTCTGTGTCACAGTCAACCAAACCCATACGCATCCTCTCATCATCATCAACAAGATCATGTTTTGATCCATCTTGTTTCTTATCAGGACCAAATGCACACTTGTGTAAGTGAAGTTTGATAGACAATGAATCAAACTGGAATCAGGTGCAATCTATGAGTTCCCGACTCCAAGAAAGAAAAAGGAATCTTAAAAGCTTGAGATTGAGATGGGGGGAGGGAGGGGGGGGTACCGCTCTTGGCCGGCGGTGTCCCAGATTTGGGCCTTGATGCGCTTGCGGTTGAGGACGAGGGTTCGAGTTTGGAACTCGACGCCGATGGTGGACTTGGAGTCGAGGAAGAACTCGTCCTTGGTGAAGCGGCCGAGCAACTGCGTCTTCCCCACCGCCGAGTCGCCGATCACGACGATCTTGAACACGTAGTCGATCTCCTCCGCCTCCCACTCCTCTCCTCTATCCTCTTCCCTGGTCATCATCGTCACCGCCACCACCACCACCACCACCTCTCCGCCTCCCGTTAGTAAGTTGGAGAGCTTACTACTTGACGAAGAGGGAATGCAGGCTCTATACAGCGCATTAGGTGGATTCTATTCATGATGTTGCCTTAAGACAGAAGGCTTATTATGTTAACAACACCCCCGCAAAGCTTCCATTAATTAATAGCTGAAGAGAATAAAATATTCATTCATTAGTAATGCATGGGATGATCATCTTTCTTTTTTTATTTTTTTATTACAAACGATAATTGATCCTAAAATTTTATAATGATCTCATAAAATCTTTTCCAATTAAATTAACTATTATCATGTAAGAAGAATAATAGATTGAATTAAGGAGCGAGTAAGTCGTATACACTACGCTACACGACCGTCAGAACAACACTTGGGATGTAAAAAATCTATTTTTATCTTCGATATACTCATTCCTGTTTATCATTACTTTGTAATATTTTTTTAATTAATTAAATTATAGTTTAACCTAGATTATCACTCTCATTTCGCTTATCTCTATGAGCTAGCTAACTTCGCTAATTCACCTTGAGCAGATTGACGATGCACCTAATCTATTCACGTATCTTGACTCAAATGATGTGAATTAGCAAAGGTAACTAGCTTATCAAGATGTGATCCTCGAGTGAATAGATTAGGTAAATTAGCGATGTGATTAAACTAATGTTTAAGATATATATATATATATATATATATATATAATCTCGTATTTTGATGATGAAACCGCTTGATATATGTTTATGATTTAATCTGCATTTTGAGTGATGCAAGATACTTCGATCAGGATGAGACAATTAAAGTAGGAAAATCATGTTGCGCCGGAGAAACATGTCAGAAGATTAGACGTTGGGCCGGTGGATCGGTCGACGTATCGACAAAAGGCTTCGGGCCGTGGATTCGAGCATTGGGCCAAGAAGAGCGGGTATTGCACCAAGGATATCGGAGTTGCGGAGTCAACTGGCCGATTGGGCAATAGGCCGCAAGAGAGGACGATGCACCGAAGAATCAGATGAAGCGTCGAGGGACCAATGACATGCCAGACAACTTGATTGCTTAGGAGTAATTGTCTAGATCGAAGTTTTGCTTTACTTATGCAGGATTAACTACGATAGCTTGAAGACATAAAGCAAGTCTACCGAAGTCAAGTTTGATGGGTGTTCGAGAGTCCGCCAAGAGTCCGAAGATTCATCGGAAGTGCTGCCGGAACCAACCAAGAAGGAATCGGGGACTTGCCGAAGTTTTCAAAAGTCCGCCGGAGAGATCATCGGAGGTTCGCGGATATCACCGAGAAAGTTCGACTACTTGCCAAAGACTCACTGAACTTGCCACAAGATCGAGAGCCTGCTGAGAGTCCGCCGGAAGAAATCCGAGAGTGTATCGGAAGTCCGCCGGAAGTTTGCCGGAAAGCTCGCCAGAAGGAATCTTGACATTGCTAATTAAAAACCTGCTTAGGACTATCTCTTAATTTTGTAGTTTGTATGTAATTAAGGTTAGGATTAAGAGTTAATCCTATAATCTGGTTAGGGGCCAACTGGGCCCGAATTTGGACTGGTTTGGGCTAAGTTTAGAGCCCAACCAGTGATATAAAAAGTCCAGGCAGTGGCACCGCCCAGCACCCGAGAGGTCCGACGGTGGCACCGCCAGCACTAGAAAACCCAAAAGCAATTCAAATTTGGAGCCAAAATTTGAATCATCTAGAGGCCTATAAATACCCCTCAATTCTCAGTAGAGAACACAACCTTTGAGAAGTTAGAGATTGAGATAAAGCCTTAGCAAAGCCTTTAGCAAGTCTTGTTTTCAATAGCTTAAGTGTTCACCTCTCTCTTTCTCTTTGAAAAATCTGTAAGAGTGTGAACCACTTGTAAAAGGTTGTAAAAGGGGTATTTGTCCTTCCTCTTCAAAGTGATTTACTAGTAGAAGTTGAGAGCCTCATCGAAGAAGGCTTCGTAAGTGGATGGAGGTCATTTGACCGAACCACTTTAAATTAGTGTGTTCCTTGAATATATGAGTGTTTACCTTTCTGAAACCTTTATTTACATAGCAGCAAGCTTTTGGTTTTCATCTCCTTACTTTACTCGAGTTACTTTTACCAAGTCATTCTTTGTCGAATCGAAATCTCTACGCATTTACAAAATCGTTTTCAAACTTACGAGTTTTAATCTGCTGCATTAATTCATCCCCTCCTCTTAGTGCCACTCCGATCCTAACAATTGGTATCAGAGCCATGGTTTTCTACTTTGGTTTAACACCCAAATAGAAATGGCTCTTTTCGACCTTTAAGAGGGTTACTCTCTCATTTGTCCTCCCTTTTTCAATGGGATGGACTACACTTATTGGAAAACTCGAATGAGAGTTTTCTTACTTTCTTTGGATTTGAATTTATGGCACATAGTCGAAAATGGATTTGAAATGTCATCTCTTCCAATGAACCATTAGAATGATTTGGAGAAGAAGATGTTTTCTCTAAATACAAAGGCTATGAATGCCTTATATTGTGCACTTGACAAAAATGAATTTAATCACGTTTCGAATTGTAATTCGACTTTAGATATTTTGAGAACTCTTGAGGTCACTCATGAAGGCACTAGCCAAGTGAAAGAGTCCAAAATCAATATTCTTGTGCATTCTTACGAACTTTTTCGGATGAAACCAAGTGAGTCCATCGGAGACATGTACACCCGTTTCACGGATGTCATCAATGGACTCAAAGCTCTTGGTAAAGATTTTTCTAACTTTGAATTAGTAACTAAAATTCTAAGATCCCTTCCAAACAGTTGGGATCCAAAAGTTACGGCCATTCAAGAGGCCAAGGATCTTAAAACATTTCCACTCAAAGAACTAATTGGGTCTCTAATGACCTACGAAATGAACAATGTGACAAAAAGGAAACTTGAGAACAACCTTCCAAAGGACAGGAAGGATTTGGGACATAGAACACATGAAGACCACTTGAGTGTAAACTCAAGTGATGGTGAACTTAAACTATAAATGAAACAAAAATTAAAAAGCAAAAAGAACGAAACTACTTACTTTGAATGCAAAAAGAACAAAAATTAGGATGAATTGAGCTCCTCCGAAGATGAGGAGAAAATCAAGAAAGGTGAGATGACAAACTACACCTCAACGGTATTCAACGATGAGGTAATCGAAACCCCCTTAATTTATTTTGAAATTACTTGATGTTTTCCATGATGTATTTTCTTTTTTTTGAATAATCATTTTTCTTGAAAAGTGCATGTTTTATGTTAATGGAATAAAATGTTAGATTTAAATGTAATGATCATATGTATGTTTTTCTTAAGAAGAAAAAATGTGTATCTTGATGATTTCTGATTTTGATTATAAACATGCTTGATGTCTTAATGAAAATATTAAGAAGTTTAATATCATGCTTAATGATGATGTATGGCTTTTGTATGGAAAACCAAGCATGAAAAGATAGATTCACCTAAAAAGAAAAATGCATGACTACAATAAATAACAAATGATTTTGGTTGAAAATACCTTATGCTCAATGAAACCATGATTGATGTATATGCTTTATGTTTAATGATTTCTTTACCTCATATGTCCTATCATGATGAATATTTTGAAAATAAATGAAATCATGTTTGATTTGAAGAAATGCATAATTATCATGCTTAATGAGTTTTCTTTCGAAATGATGCATAATGATTTTTGTGATTTATGGATTATCGATTTTCATAATAATAAAAGTGGCTTTAAAAATAATGCATGTTTTGATTTGATATAAATGAAATAGGCATGCTTGACGATTGATGATTGTATATTTTAAAAATGATGATTGACGATTGACAATTGACTATTCACTATTCACGATAATAAGAGTGGCTATTACACATAAATGAAATAGTGTCATGCTTGACGATTGTATACTTAATGATGCATAAAGTTGTAATGAAAATATTAAAATTTTGATACCATGATTTGATGATTTTATATATGAGATTTTAAAGTTATACATAATGATCTTTATGGTTTATTGATCTTGATGGTTTTTATGAAGAAATTTATTTTTCGATCCTAAACGTTGATGCATATTTTTATTTGACATAAATGAAAAAGGCATGCTTATACAAAATCAATCACTTAAAAAGTATCACATAAAAAGGAAAATATATTATTGGGTTTAAAATCATGAATCTATTTATGAATTTTGTGAACCTTGAAATTGATTTTAATGGTTTGAATCTAATGGGTTTTATCGAAATCACGATCTTGATCTTTTGAAATTTATAACATGAAATCCTTTATGAATCAAGATTTCTTACTCTTTATTCTCTTACATTTTGAGAAAATTTTCAATATGAATCATAAGAGTTCTTATGCATGAATTGAAATCTTTTTCTCCTACGTTTCCTTTTGTGATTTACTAAAGAGAATATCTTTTTTTTTAATTCTTGACTTAAAATTTTATTTGAAAATCTCGTATTATTTGATCTCCTAAGATCTCTCTTTGAATATTTAAAGAGGAGAATTTTCTAGATGAATCATGATTTTGATGATTGAATATTTGATATGCTTGAATTAATATCTTATTCTCCTACAAAATTGAATGAATTTTATCTATATCATGATCTCCTAAGATTTTTTTTTATTATTTAAGAGGAGATTTTTTCAAAAGAAAACATGTCTTTTGGTATTGTCTTTTCATGATATGATTTTTATGCAATTCCTTGTATTTATGAAATATTTATCTCATCACCCAATAACTCTTCTTGATATTCCTCATGTGATGATATGAATACATGAAATATTCATTATTATGTTTTGATGTATACAAATAAGAAATTTCGATCATGCATGGTAGAATGTAATTTGACAAAATTGGTACCATCATGATATGAAATAAATGATGATTTGGAATTATGTATGTAATGATGATTTTACATTTTATATACATGATGATTTGAAATTATGAATGCAATACTTTAACTTATGATAATGAAGCATGCAATGATGAAATATTTATGATAAAATAATTGTTTTGATATTCATGACTTAAATTTTCATCTATGCTATTTACCTTTGTCATAATTTTGAAATTAACGTAAAGGGTCTTCCCTTCTTTTTGCCAATGACAAAGGGGGAGAAAGAGTTACTAATGTGCTATCTTGAATTGATGTTAAGGGTCATCTCAAAAAGAAATGTTGCTAGCTAGCTTGCACAAGTCAAAAGAAGATGCAAACGTACTTCATGTAGTTTGCTTCATGTAAAACATTGTCTCGTGCAAGCTTGTTATCTTGCACTTTGCTAGCTTGCACTTTGTAAAGGAAGTAAAAATAGCACTTCTCAAAAGAGAAGAAAGAACTTACTATCTTGAACATCACAAAAATTTGCTACCTTGCATGATGTAAAATTTGCTAAGATTACTATCTCAAAAGAGTTGCTTTCTTGAACATCTCAAAACGGCTAGCTTGCATGTTCTAAAATATTGTAAATTTTTGCTAGCTTGTATGAAGTAAAACTTGCATATCGTAAAAATTGCTAGCTTGTAGTCTAAAAAGAAGCAAACAATTGCTATCTCAAGAAAAGCAAACATGCTAAACTTGCACATCTTTAATTGCTAGATTGCATGATGATAAAAATAGAGATTATGTTTATTATGCAAATGATTAGAACTTATATTACAAACACTTATTGTGACACTTCTCCTTTTTGTTGATGACAAAGGGAGAGAAGTGTGATAATGTTATACATGATGATGTGTTACAAATATTCATGATGAATATTCCAATGACTTGAATTTAGTTTGAATTCAAGGTTCTATCAATATGGCATATTGATAGGGGGAGTTTGTTTAAACTCCGGGAGTTAAGGTTAACTCCGTTATCAAGTGGTTGTCATCATCAAAAAGAGGGAGATTGTTGAATCTCATATTTTGATGATGAAACCACTTAATATGTGTTTATGATTTAATCTACGTTTTGAGTGATGCAGGATACTTCGATCAGGATGAGACAATTAAAGCAGGAAAATCATTATACGCTGGAGGAACATATCAGAAGATTGGACGTCGGGCCGGTGGATCGGTCGACGTATCGACAGAAGGCTTCGGGTCGTGGATTCAAGCATCGGGCCAAGAAGAGTGGGTATTGTGCCAAGGATATTGGAGTTGTGGAGTCAACTGGCCGATTGGGCAATAGGCCGCAAGAGAGGATGATGCGCCGAATAATCGGATGAAGCTTCGAGGGACCAATGACATGTCGGACAACTTGATTGCTTAGGAGTAATTATTTAGATCGAAGTTTTGCTTTACTTATGCAGGATTAACTATGATAGCTTGAAGACATAAAGCAAGTCTACTAGAGTCAAGTTTGATGGGTGTTCGAGAGTCCGCCAAGAGTCCGAAGATTCGTCGGAAGTGTTGCCGGAACCAATTGAGAAGGAATCGGGGACTTGTTGAAGTTTTCGGAAGTCTACTGGAGAGATCGTCGAAGGTTTGCAGAGATCATCGAGAAGGTTTGGCTACTTGCCAAAGACTCGCTGAACTCGCCATAAGACCGGGAGCCTGCTGGGAATCCGTCGGAAGAAATCCGAGGGTGTATCGGAAGTCCGCCGGAAGTTTGCCGGAAAGCTCACCGGAAGGAAACTCGATGTTGCCGGTTAAAAACCCACTTAGGACTATATCTTAATTTCATAGTTTGCATGTAATTAAGGTTAGGATTAAGTGTTAATCCTATAATTTGGTTAGGGGCCAATTGGGCCCGAATTTAGACTAGTTTGGGCCAAGTTTGGAGCCTAACCAATGGTCTAAAAAGTCCATGTGGTGGCATCGCCAAACTGGGTGGTGGCACCGCCCAGCACCCGAGAGGTCCGACGGTGGTACCACCGTACTGGGCGGTGGCACCGCCAGCACCGGGAAACCCAAAAGCAATTCAAATTTGGAGCCCAAATTTGAATCCTCTTGGGGCCTATAAGTACCCCTCAATTCTCAGTAGAAAACACAACATTTGAGAAGTTAGAGATTGAGATAAAGCCTTAGCAAAGTCTTTAGCAAGTCTTGTTTTCAATAGCTTAAGTGTTCACCTCCCTCTTTCTTTTTGAAAAATCTATAAGAGTGTGAACCACTTATAAAAGGTTGTAAGAGGGGTATTTGTCCTTCCCTTTCAAAGTGATTTGCTAGTGGAAGTTGGTAGCCTCATCGAAGAAGGTTTCGCAAGTAGATGTAGGTCATTTGACCGAACCACTTTAAATCGGTGTGTTCCTTGAATGTGTGAGTGTTTACCTTTCTGAAACCTTTATTTACATAACAGCAAACTTTTGGTTTTCATCTCCTTACTTTACTCGAGATAGTTTTACTAAGTCATTCTTTGTCGAATCGAAATATCTACGCATTTATGAAATTATTTTCAAACTTAAGAGTTTTAATCCGCTACACTAATTCCCCCCTCGTAGTGTCGCTCCGATCCTAACAATATATATATATATATATATATATATATATATATATATATATATATATATATATATAAATATATATATATATATATATATATATATATATATATATATAATATTTGATCCTTAGTGAGAATAGCTTAGGTGCATCGTCATCAAACCGACATCTTAAATCATGAGATGACCCATCGGTTAGCGTCAATTATTATTAAGGTGTGATACATTCTCATCTAGCCAAATCATAACTAAATAACATGAATTATTAACCTCATTTTGCTCATTCCAAAAGCAATATAACTTTACTAAACTCACACCATGACTCAAGTTTCATCTGTATAATTCTAAGAACATGTTAGATGTGAATTTAGGTATAAACGAGTCATGCTAATCAGAATTATCAGACATGAATATCGAACATCATCATAATTAAGAAATCTAACAGTCGTAAGTAAACTCTTTAATCCCCTTAGGAACGTGAGATTAATGTTGTTGGGGGTGGGGACAAAGTTAGGAGGAGGTTACCTACCCGGTGGTGCCAAATAAATGCATGCTAATAGAAGCCTGAAGGATAGGGAGGCTTACCTCCGTTCTCTCCAATTATTCTGCGACAAGAAGCTGCTCTCTCGCACCGACCAAGTGACAGCTTAAAGAGGAGATGTGTGAGGTGGCTGCAGAATCCATAACGCCGTTCTACTAACTGCTCCCGAAAACAGTGTGTTAACACAAACTCTAAACCTAAACACCAAAGTTTACCTGGGTTAGCAAACAAAATGGTGATGATGAAATGTCACTTCATTTTCCTTCCTTCTCACTCTCAATCTCTCGTGTCCCTTCTTTTCTTCTTTTTATTTTTCATCATTCCAATTGGGTTTTAAGTAGATAAATTTATTTTACCTGATTTAATGTTTTGACTATTTCATTCTTTTTATGGATTAATTCATACGTGGTCGTTTGAGTCAAAATGCTCACTCACTCAGGTCTTCTCTTGTTTCTCAAGTTGAAAGAGATTTTATTAACCATATTTGTGCGTGCGTGAGAGGATTTTCCGAACATTGCTTGTAGTATATTTTTTTTGGTGTCATCCTACACGAGAGGGAGATTTTTATCGTAGGATAGTGTCCAACACGCAATTCCATATTCCATTTGTATAACCTTTTGTTTTTATTTCATACCTAATTTTTGTTAGATTTCTTAATTAGATTCAATTTAGTTTATTTTATGCTCTAACACAGAGTCTCTGTTTGATAACATGTAGCCTGTGTGATTATGCTGAAAGTCCTAATCAAGAATTTTAGACATGCTATAATTAAAATACTTCAAGTTTTTATGAGGGTTGATCAGTATTTTTTGAGTTTTTATAGGATTCAAGCTACTTGCTAAATTAGGATATAAATTATAATTAGAGATTTAAGTAAGAAGATGAGTCCTAGTGAATTAGGACTTAATGTTATAAATCTCTAGTGTATCTTTATATTTTAATGGATCTCTGATAAATCAATAAAGGACAAAAGAAAAAAAAACAAACTAATTAATATTGAAGTAGAGTTTCTGATTTAAAAGCCATTGTACTTGTTCTTTCCTATCCAAATTAGCTATCATTGTAAAACTTGGTAAGGTGGATCTTCAAGTACATAGTTGGTGCAGTGGCATTTCCTACATGTACAGAATGAGGTTTATGTACTTTGATATATTCCTATAATTAGGCATCGTGTTGACACTTGATAAGTTTTTCAAACACTGTTTCGGATTATTCTGTAAAGTAAATTTTGTTATCATTTTCTATGTTGATAACAAAATAATATGTATTGATTTTGTGCTGTTCAAGTTGGCGTAAATTATTATGTAAATTAATATGCAAAGATTAATTTTGTGATTCATAAAGATTTGATTGATGTAATATTATTAATTTGGAATCGAGTATTAAGCGACTTTGTTCATGAAATTTTGTTCCTCTTAAACATGTGAACATTTAATTTACATATTATTAATGATGAACAAAGGGGAGAATAAGACGTATTCTTGCTATTAATCCCAAATAGAATATAATCAATCACACAGATATATACTTATATTCATAATAATGAAATGCCAACTTTTTTTCACAATGATGACTTTTTTTTGTTATTCTTTTTATTTTATCATTAACATTTCTGTGCCTTTTATGTTGGAGATAACACCCCGACCTATAACCTACTGAACTTTTTAAAAATAAGCATCATAGAGATCATGATGGATGTACATTACAACAAACATGCCCTATTCACCATGCCGACTAGAAAGATAAAAATGTTTAAGCTAATCCATCCATTGAGCGATTGCAATCATTTTATTGTTGAATCTTGAATTTTGATACCGAAGTCAATTATCATTTGGTTATCTAATCCATATATTGAGATAAGTGTGCACGATTAACTACGATGGCAGTAAGACATACAGCAGGTGTTGAGCCGGAGTCAATACCAAGATCATGTTGGGGGTTCGAGAGTTTGTCGGAAGTCCAGACGATCGTCGGAGGTTCTGCAAGAACAATCCGAGAAGTTCAGGAGCTTGCCAAAGAAGCTCGTCGGAACTCACCAAAAGGATCGTTGCAAGTCCAAGAGTTTGCTAGAAGTTCGCCGGAGCATCGCCGAGGGTTCGTCAGATATTCGCCGGAAGCTCACTGGAAGAAATGATTGACGCACCAGAACATGATTTGTAAAATTAATGTCTTAAGTATCATGGTTAATAGGTAGATTAAGTTAGAATTGGGAGATGATCTCATTAACTTAATATAGGGCCAATTGGGCCCTGAACAGACCCAAATTAGGCCGAATGGATCAACTCATTCGGACCTAAAATTCCTGGTCGGCGGTGACGCCGCCAGGGCCGGCGGTGGCACCGCCTAGGAGACTTGGTCTCCCAGGAATTCTGGACGGTAGTACCGCCCCTGTCAGGCAGTGGTACCACCGGCAGTTATTACTGTCAGGCGGTGGTATCGCCCCAATCAAGCGGTGGCACTGCCAGAGCTCGGTCTCCGAGCTCTGCCAAGCGGTGGTACCACCCAGACTGAGCGATAGTACCACCCAGACTGAGCGGTAGTACCGCCCAGTGTCAAATGCTAGGCGGTAGTACCGCCCAGTTATGGCGGTGGTACCGCCAGGACCCCGAAAATCTATGAGATAGACACTTTTGAGCTTCAAATTCAAACCAGTTGGGGCCTATATAAACTCCACCCTTTCTTGCATGAAAGGATACCGAAAGCTTGCATTTATTCTAAGAATTTGAGAGCTTAAAAGTGTTGTAAAAGGCTAGAAGTTCTTCTCCCTCTTTTCTTCTAAGTTTTGATCATTCAAGAGAGGAGTGGAAATCTATAAGGGTTGTCTCCTAAGCCCGTCAAAAGGAGTAAAGCTATAAAAGGGTGGTTGGCCTTCGCCTATTGAAGGAAGGCCTCTAGTGGACGTCGGTGACCTCATCGGAGGAGGAAGCCAAAAGTGGATGTAGGTTAAGATTGACCAAACCACTCTAAATCTCGGTTTGCATTTATATTCTGCTCTCTATCTTAACTGTAAACTGTCTCCGTTGCTTTACTTCAACTATACTTTCGCTTGATCTTAAGTTGAAGAACTTTTCGAAACGGTTTTTCATTAAAAATGATTTTATCATACGAACGTCATTTTAATCATCGAAAGTTTTCCGCTGCACTAATTCCCCCCCTAGTGCTCTTAATCCTAACAATTGGTATCAGAGCGGGGTTAACTCTCAATCGGATTAAAACCCAAGAGAGATGACATACACCGGAAACCAAGAGGGCCACTCTATTATACATCCGCCCATGTTCAATGGGATGGAATACACCTATTGGAAGACCCGAATGAGGATCTTCCTTATTTCCATGGATTTTGAACTTTG
This sequence comes from Musa acuminata AAA Group, assembly GCF_036884655.1. Lineage (NCBI taxonomy): Eukaryota > Viridiplantae > Streptophyta > Magnoliopsida > Zingiberales > Musaceae > Musa > Musa acuminata. Next base: position 14,465,762 of record NC_088329.1, on the reverse strand, counting down.
GAATATTGTTGAAAATGAATTTTCAAAGTCTTCTCTTTTAATGATCAATTGGAATGAATTGGAGAAGAAGACTTTCGCTCTTAATGCAAAGGCTATGAATACCTTATTTTATGCACTTGATAAAAACGAGTTCAATCGTGTTTCGATTTGTGAAACTGTATTTGATATTTGGCATACACTCGAAGTGAGTTACGAAGGCACAAGTCGAGTGAAAGAGTCAAAAATCAATCTTTTAGTACATTCTTATAAACTTTTTAGAATAAAACCGAGCGAGACCATAGGTGATATGTACACCCGTTTTATGGATGTCGTCAATGGTCTAAAAGGACTCGGTAAAAGTTTTTCAAATTTTGAGCTCGTCAATAAAATTCTAAGATCCCTTCTAAAGAGTTGAGACCCTAAAGTCACTGCTATTCAAGAGGCTAAAGATTTAAACAACTTCCCTATTGAAGAATTAATCGGATCATTAATGACCTACGAAATGACTTGTAAAACTCATGAAGAGCAAGAAGGCATCCTTCCAAAGAACAGGAAGGATATGACACTTAGAACTCTAGAATTCCACCTGAGAGAAAACTTAAGTGATGAGGACTTTGACGATGACTTGACACTTCTAACAAGAAAATTTAAAAAATTCATTAAAAGAAACAAATTTAAAAATGACACTAAAAATAAATTTGAAACAAAAAAGACCAAGTTATTTGCTATAAATGCAAGAAGCCGGGACACTATAAAAGTGATTGTCCCTAAGCCAAGAATAGAACACCAAAGAAGAAGGCACTCAAAGCAACATGGGATACTCAAGCGCGTCCGAAGAAGAGGAGTCCAACACCGAGCAAGTTGCTCACTACGCCCTAATGGCCATCAGAGAGGAGGTAACAAACTTAATTGATGCAGATTTATCATTTAATGAATTATTAAATGCTTTCCATAACTTATTTGATGAATGCAAAATAATTAGTAGAAAATATAAAATGTTAAAAAATGAGCATGATATTCTTATTAGTAATTTCGATAAATTAAAAACTGAACATAATAATAGTTTAGCTCCATGTATGAAATGTCATGATCTAGAAACTCTCCAAAAGGAGAACTTGCTACTTAAAGACACCTTGAAGAAATTCGAGGCCAGTAGCAAGTCTTTGAATATGATCCTTACAAATAAGGGTCATGTTCCTAAATAAAGAGGAATTGGATTTGTGAGAAGTCCTCACCAAAATCCAACTATCGTCATTAAAGGTCCTATCTTGCATGTTTCACACCAAAGCAAATGTAACTTTTATTGCAAATATGGACATAGAACTTATCATTGTCCATTCAAGAAAGTTAGTCCGAACAAATTGATTTGGGTTCCTAAAGAAACCATGATAAATTCCATGTAATATGATAAACAATTTAGATCAGTTTTTGAGGCACCCAAGATTAAATGGGTACCTAAAAATCATCCTTTCTTGTAGAAACATATACCATCACAAGCTAGGAGCAAGAGATGGTACCTTGATAGTGGATGCTCAAGGCATATGACTGGAGATTCATCTTAATTCTCTAAACTCACTAGCATAGACGAAGGCTATGTCACCTTCGGAGACAACAACAAGGGTAAAATCATTGGGAAAGGAACCATAGGTAATAAATCCAACTTTTTTATTGAAGATGTTTTGTTAGTTAATAGTTTAAAACATACCCTCTTGAGCATTAGTCAATTGTGTGATAAAGAATATATTATCAAATTCGAATCTAATGCTTGCATTATTGAAAAACCATACAAAAACACATCTATGATTACATTAAAATAAAATAATGTATACACCATTGACATTAATGCTCTTTGCAATAAAATGTATTTCTCGATTTTGAATGACGATGTTTGGATTTGGCATAGGAGATTAGGTCATGTTAGCATAAAACTAATCACTCAAATTTTATCCAAAGAACTTGTAAGAGGAATTCCTCATATCAAATTCATCAAAAATAATGTGTGTGATGCTTGTCAATTAAGAAAATAAATTAAGGGTAGCTTCAAACCTAAGAATCAAATAAGCACCTCTAGACCATTGCAATTGATCCATATGGATTTATTCGGACCAATCTCTACATCAAGCCTAGGAGGTAGCAAATACGTCTTTGTTATTATAGATGATTATATTAGATACACATGGACCTATTTCTCAAAACACTACATCAAGCCTAGGAGGTAGCAAATACGTCTTTGTTATTATAGATGATTATATTAGATACACATGGACCTATTTCTCAAAACACAAAAATGAATGCTTTAGATATTTCACCAAGTTTTGTAAACTTGTTCAAAATGAAAAGGGTTCTATGATTTCATCAATTAGAAGTGATCACGGTGGTGAATTTCAAAACCGTGATTTCCAAGAATTTTGTTAATTGAATGGATACAATCGTAACTTCTCTACTCCAAGAAATCCTCAACAAAATGGAGTAGTAGAAAGAAAAAAATAGAAATTTACAAGAAATGGTAAGAATCATGTTGAATGAACATAGTCTACCCAAATATTTTTGGGCCGAAGCCATAAACACTACATGCTATATTTTGAATAGTATTCTAGTAAGACCCTTACTCACCAAAACTCCTATAAGTTGTGGAACAACAAAAAATTCAATGTTTCATATTTTAAAGTTTTTTGATGCAAGTGTTTTATCTTGAATGAAAAAGATGCCTTAGGAAAGTTTGATGCTAAATCCGATGAAGGAATTTTTCATGGTTATTGTTCGATTTCTAAAGCATTTCATATCTTCAATAAAAGAACTTTAATTATAGAAGAATTCATTCATGTTATTTCCAATGAGATTTCAGAAATCAAGAAAAATAATTTTGATGATGATATTAATTTCTATTCTTTGAATTTAAATGAAACCCCTTCTCCAACTAGCAACTTGGATGCATCCACTTTTGAAACATCCTTACCTAAGGATCGGAAGTATGTAGATGCTCATCCTAAGGAGCTAATCTTAGAGACACATCTAAGGGGGTTCAAACACGTTCTTCTTTTAAAAAAATTTGTGCAAACGTCGCTTTTCTCTCCTAAATTGAACCCAAATGTATTGACGAAGCCATGAAAGATAATTCATAGATTATCGCAATGCAAGATGAGTTAAATCAATTTGAGAGAAATGAGGTGTGGAAGCTTATTCCTAGGCCAAATGACCATTTATTTATTGGTACTAAATGAGTCTTTAGAAACAAGCAAGATGAATTTGGTATCGTAGTTAGAAATAAGGCTAGATTAGTGGCCAAATGTTTCAACAAAGAAGAAGATAGCGATTACAAAGAAACCTTCGCTCTTGTGGCTCGATTATAAGCCATAAGGATGCTTCTTGCCTATGCTAGTAGTAATAATTTTAAGTTATTTCAAATGGATGTCAAAAGCACTTTTCTTAATAGCTTTATTTCCAAAGAAGTTTATGTTGAATAACCTCCCGGATTTAAAAATAATAGCCTCCCTAATCATGTGTTTAAATTAACTAAAGCTCTTTATGATTTAAAATAAGCCCCAAGGGCTTGGTATGAGAGACTTAGTTCTTTTCTTATCGAAAATAATTTCTCAAAAGGCAAGGTCGATACTACATTGTTTATCAAGAATTTTAAAAATAATTTTTTCATTGTCCAGATTTATGTTGATGATATTATCTTCGGTTCTACGAACGAATCTTTTTGTGAATCTTTTGCTAAAACTATGAGCCTTGAATTTGAAATGAGTTTGATGGGAGAATTAACCTTCTTCTTAGGTTTATAAATTAAATAATTAAGCAATGACATCTTTATAAGTCAAACTAAATATGCTTTAAATTTGCTAAAAAGATTTAATATGGATAGCTCAAAAGCTATCAACACTCCTATGAGCACCTCCATTAAGTTAGAAATTGATAAAAGTGGAGAAAGCTTCGATAAAAAAACATATAGGGGTATGATAGGAAGTTTACTTTATCTCACTGCAACTAGGCCGGATATCATGTTCAATGTAGGACTTTGTACTTAGTTTCAATCGAACCCTAAGATATCTCATTTCAAAGCAGTTAAAAGAATACTTAGATATCTTAAAGGTACCACAAATCTAGGATTATGGTATCCAAAATCCAAGAATTTTGAGTTAATTGCTTATGCCGATGCGGATTTTGCTGAGTGTAGACTAGATAGAAAAAACACATCAAGAACATGTCAATTTTTGAGACATGCCCTTGTTTCCTAGTCATCCAAGAAACAAAACTCGGTTGCACTATCAACAACCGAAGCTGAGTATATTACAGCTAGTGCATGTGTGCACAAGTTGTGTGGATGAAAAACACCTTAGAATATTATAGTGTATCTTAAAAATATTCCCATTAGATGTGATAACACATGTGCAATATGCTTAACAAAGAATCTCATTCAACTCAAGAACAAAACATATTGATATTAGACATCACTTTATACGAGATCATTTCACTAATCATGATGTAATTATAGAGTTCATTGATACTAAACATCAACTAGCTGATATTTTTACAAAGCCTTTATGTGAAGAACAATTTGATTTCATTAGAAGAGAATTAGGAATGTTGATTTGTCCGAATGCATGAACTTATTAAATTCGGTTTTTGAACTTTCTTGATTCAATGATTAATCACTTAATTGCTATGAAGAGAATTTTACACGATTACATGCCTTAATAACATGTTGGAAATTATGTGTTTTGGATGCAAAATTTCCATGATAATAAGCATGTTTTACCTTCATGATTGTGTCTGAAAATCTATAGCAAAACCTTGTCCGAATACATGAATTTCATTTTCGGACTTCCTTGATCCTAATAATATTGTCCGAATACATGATTTTATATTTATCTTCCGGACTTAATGGAGCTTTCATGAGCCTAAATGATTTTATATCAATGTATCAAGTTTATTTCATATCAATGCTCCATGATTTTTGACATATGAAAATGCATCTCTCATAGATTTATCTTGAATTTTAGAAAGGGATTTGATGAAATGATTCTTTTATATGAATTCCTTCTTGATGAAGGAAGATTTCCTTTTGAGATGAACACTTGCATGGAATTAATTCACATGCATATCTTGATCCGTGTAAAAATGAAGCATGATTTAATCTCTTATCATTTTGTTTAACTTCATTTAAGTAAGCTCACAATGACTTTCCTCCTTCATGCAAATAGATAATGATAAATAAAAAAGAAGATGTAATGAAAGCTATCTCCATGTCATGTTTCCTTGAAATATTTGTATAATTGGTATCCTATCACTTATTATTGAAAAATGACATGAACTTTTATATGACATGAATCATTACTGCACTTATGCTTAAAATATGCTTAAATCGTTCTCCTTTTTGTTGATGACAAAGGAGGAGAAATATATGGTAAATTGATGATAGATAAAATTGCTATAATTGTCATATTTGCATTATGTTAAGATATCAGAGAAATATGTGGTAAATTGATGATAGAATTGCTATAATTGCTATTATTGCTATATTTGCATTATGATAAGATATCAAAAGCTTATATCATAATTTTACAAATTGATATCTTTTCATATGATGAATTGCTATGATAGAATGAATTGCTATGATAGAATGAATTGCTATACATAGAGCTTACATTTGAAATATTTGTATTATGTTAAGATATCAAGAGCTTGCATCGTAATTTTACAAATTGATATCTTGCCATATGATGAATTGCTATGATAGAATGAATTACTAGAGCTTACATTTGAAATATTTCATTATGTTAAGATATCAAGAGCTTGCATCGTAATTTTATAATATTGATATCTTACCATGAATTGCTATGATTGCTATATTTCACATTTGAAATATGAAACTTGAAAATGGATGTCATGCCTTGACATCATTTTTAGAGAGAAACATCATGATAGGAATCATGATAGGAGTATTGATAAGTTTAAATGAACTTAACTTATTAATATGTCTCTTGAATTCAAAGGCTTTGAATTCAAGAATGACTTATCTCAAGTATGACATATAGATAGAGGGAGTTAAGATTAACTCCGTCATCAATTGATTGTCATCATAAAAAAGGGGAAGATTATTGAATCTCAGATTTTGATGATGAAGTCAATTATCATTTGGTTATCTAATCCATATATTGAGATAAGTGTGCAGGATTAACTACGATGGTAGTAAGACATACAGTAGGTGTTGAGCCGGAGTCAAGACCAAGATCACGTTGGGGGTTCGAGAGTTTGTCGGAAGTCCAGACGGTCGTCGGAGGTTCTATAGGAACAATTCGAGAAGTCCAGGAGCTTGCCAAAGAAGCTTGTCGAAACTCACCAAGAGGATCGTCGCAAGTCTAGGAGTTTGCCAGAAGTTCATCGGAGCATTACCGAGGGTTCGTCGGATGTTCGTCGGAAGCTCGCCGGAAGAAGCGAGTGACGCACCGGAACACGATTTGTAACATTAATGGCTTAAGTGTCGTGGTTATCAGGTATATTAAGTTAGAATTGGAAGGTGATCTCATTAACTTAATTTGGGGCCAATTGAGCCCTGAACAGACTTAAATTGGGCCGAATGGATCAGCCCATTCGGACCTAGAATTCTTGGCCGGCGGTGACACCACTAGGGCCCCACTAGGAGACTTGGCCTCCCAGGAATTCTGGGCGGTAGTACCACCCTTGTCAGACAGTGGTACCGCCGGTAGTTATTATTGCTAGGTGATGTTACCGCCCCAATCAGGCAACGGTACTACTAGAGCTCGGTCTCCAAGCTCTGCTAGGCGGTGGTACCACCTAGATTGAGCGATAGTACCGCCTAGTATCAGATGCCAAGCGATAGTACCGCCCAGTTATGGTAGTGGTACCGCCAGGACCAAGAGGATCATTGCAAGTTCAAGAGTTTGCTAGAAGTTCGCTAACTGGGCCCTGAATAGACCCAAATTGGGTCGAATGGATCAGCCCATTCGGACCAAGCTGGCCAGCGGTGACATCGCCAGGGCCGGCGGTGGCACCACCCAGGAGACTTGGTCTCCTAGGAATTCTGAGCGGTAGTACCGCCCCTATCAAGCGGTGGTACCGTCGGTAATTATTACTGCTAGGCGGTGGTACCACCAGAGCTCGATCTCCAAGCTCTGCCATGTGGTGGTACTACCTAGACTTAGCAGTAGTACCGCCCAGTGTCAGATGCCAGGTGGTAGTACCGCCCAGTTATGGTGGTGGTATCGCCAGGACCCCGGAAATCTAGGAGATGACACTTTTGAGCTCCAAATTCAAACCAATTGGGGCCTATATAAACCCTACCCTTTCGAAGTTCTTCTCCCTCTTTAAAGTAGATATAGGTCATATTGACCAAACCACTTTAAAACTCGGTTTACATTTACTTTAAGCAATTTACTTTTATAGCAAACTACCTCTCTTCCTTACTATGCTTTTATTACGACTACATACGCTTTCAAGTAAACACCTTCTGAGATCGGCTTTAATTTTATGAAAGCTTTCAAGTTTAAATTCTCTCCGAAACGGATTGAATCGAAACCATTTTCGTCGGAATCAGTTTTAATCCAAACAAGTCTTTTAAAATCATGAAATTTTTCCGCTGCACTAATTCACCCACCCCCTCTTAGTGCCACTCTTGATCCTAACAATTGGTATTAGAGCAAGGTTCATTCTCATTTGGTTTTAAACCCAAGAGAGATAGTATTTGCCGATAACCTAGAGAGTTATTCAATTACACGTCCGTCCATGTTCAATGGGACAGATTACACACATTGAAAGATTAGAATGAGAATCTTTCTAATTTTAATGGATTTCGAATTATGGAATATTATAGAAAATGACTTTTAAAAGTCTTCTCGATTCTTCTGCGCATCATCCTTTCTTACAGCCTATTGCCCAATTGGCCAATTGACCTTTGCAACTCCGATATCCTTGGCACAATATCCGCTCTTCTTGGCCCAATGCCCGAAACCGTGGCCCGAAACCTTTTATCGATACATCGACCGATCCTTCGGTGCAATGTCCAATCTTCTGATATGTTTCTCCGGCCCATCATGATTTTTCCTGCTTTAAATGTCTCTCCCTGATCGAAACATCCTGCGTCACTCAAAACGCAGATCAAATCATAAACACTTATCAATTGTTTTAATCATCAAAACATGAGATTCAACATCAATGACCTATGAAATGACTTGTATTGAACATGATGAACATGAGAACTACCTTCCAAAGAACATGAAGGATTTGACACTTCGAACAATAGAAGACCACTCGAGTGAAAGCTCAAGTGATGATGAATGACCTATGAAATGACTTGTATTGAACATGATGAACATGAGAACTACCTTCCAAAGAACATGAAGGATTTGACACTTCGAACAATAGAAGACCACTCGAGTGAAAGCTCAAGTGATGATGACATAGAACTTTTGATAAAAAAATTAAAAAGTTCATGAAAAAGACTAATTCTAAAAACAAACTTAAAAATGAAACAACTTGTTATAAATGAAAGAAGCTACCGAAGAAGAAGAAAACATTCAAGGAGACATAGGATGAATCAAGTACATACGAAGATAAGGAGCAAAGCAACGAACGCGAGGTGGCAAATTACGCCCTAATGGTTCTCAACGATGAGGTAAGTGACTCAAATGACTCTTATTTATGTTATGAAGAATTACTTAATACCTTTCATAATTTGTTTGATGAATATAATTTAGTTGGTAAAAAATATATATTATTAAAAAAGGACCATGCTTCTCTTTCTAATGAATTTGAAAATTTAAAAAATGAGTATGATAAATGCTTGTTAACCCCTTGCATTAAGTGTGAAGAACTAGATTCACTTAAGAAAGAAAATGTAGTATTATAACAAATGTTAGAAAATTTTAAAATTGGTAACAAATCTTTAAATATGATTCTTGCCAATAAGAGTCATATTCGTAGAAAAGAAGAAATCGACTTTGTGTGTAATTACACTCAACAAAAGCCAACTACTTTTATTAAAGGACCCACATTATATGTTATCCCTAAGATTAAGTGTAATTTTTGTGATAGATGTGGTCATTTTTCTTTTAAATATTCATTTAAAAAGTATGACTCACATAAATTGGTTTGAGTTCCTAAAGGAACCATGAATATCTTAATGCCAAAAATTAAAATAGGTAGATCCAACCATGAGGGACTCAAAGCTAAATGGGTACCTAGAACAAACCCACCCTTCTTGTAGAAATCTTTACAATCAAATGCTAGAAGCAAAAATAAAATTTTGATTATGGATGCTTGTAACACCCCTCATTTCCGAATGTTCGTATAAATTTTTGGTGATAATGTAAGCATCTATTTTAATTGACAAAAGAAATAGAGTATGAATCAGAGGTAACTTATTTTTAAGATTTGGGAGATCTGTTCAAAAAAAAAAAAAGAAAAAGAAAGAATCTGAGGACCTATATGTAAACCCTAAGGACCTAATCGTGAATATGATAAAAACAAGGACTAAACTGCAAAATGCACCAAATGACAAATTCCACCGCTTAAGCTTCTCTGCCTTCGTTGTTAAGGAAGCAGAGGAGGCAGCTCGTGGGTGATCAGGGAAAGAAAGAAAGAAAGAAGAAGAAGAAGAAGAAGAAGAAGAGAAAGAAAATTGGGGCTTTTAGGGCTCTTGCTTTAATCTTGTCATTTCGGGTCAAAATTTCCAAAGGCAAGTGTTCTAACCCCATCCTACAGAAGTATTAGACTCTGTTTTTATGTTGATTCAAAATAAATTGGAAGATTTCTATTTAGAAACTGATATGTCTCTCCTTGGACATAAAACCATGGATTCTGAAAGTTTTTCGGTAAACTGACCCCTAAGCACTTTTTCAGCTATAAGTTTTAGTACAGAATGAGGATTCAGGCAGGAACTATTTTTGTTTGAAATTAGACTCGTATGTATTTCTTTTGACACTGATTTTGTAGATTTTGGACACCGAATACTTACCAAAAAATTTGTTTCAAAAGAGCCTAAAGACGCTGTAAAATAGAGTTCAAGATTTCTGACCTTTCGATACTAAAACGCCTATAACTCCCTGTTGAAAATTCTGGTTTGTACCAAACTGATTTTATTTGAAACTAGACTTGAAAATCTTTCTTTTGACATATGGTTTGAAAATTTTGGAATTCAATTGCCTACCCTATTATCTGTTGAATCCGACCCTATAAATTCTGCAAAAGAGTGATTGTGATTTTGACCTTGTGTTACCAAATCAGAGGTAACTCTGTGTTGGGAGCCTTGTTTCATATGAAATCTGTTCCATCCGAATATAGATTGATATATGGTTCGACCATAGCCTTCTTATGGGTATTGGAGCATAATTGTTATTCTGAAATATTTGTTTGATGTGCCACTGGAATTCTGTCCGAAATCGAGCTTTGGTCGATTTCGCGTATTCTGTTCCATTTCCTTTGGATACTTGAATTCGCCTAATCTTCTTATTGGAATTGAGCTGATTATGATTGCTTGGAATCCCTGTACACTCTTGCTTTCATTTCTTTCCTAAAATGAATACTTTTGTGAGAGATTTGTTCCTTGCATCACATTGCTTTTGAAAAGGCACATGTACGTTTGGTTGATTCGCGTGTGCTTCCGTTATATGCTACTTATTGTTGAAACTGCCTTCTTGTACTTTGGTGTGTGGGATTGTCTGGACCTTTGCCAGAAATGGTAAAGGGTATGCGCTGATTTGCCCGCTTTGTGGGGTCCCGCTTTGTGGGATATTCTGGTATGCGCTTATTTGCCCGCTTTGTGGGGTCCCGCTTTGTGGGATATTGCTTAGAGCCTGCGATGCTCTGCCGGCCCCCTTTGACTTCACCTAGACGTGGGTGGATGGAGCTCCCAGACGTGGGAGACTTTTGTCAGGTGGTCATTCAGAAATGGATGAATCACATTCTGACTGAGATCCCACTACACCCTCTATATGTTTGATATGACATCCAGAGTTTTGGTGAGTTATTTCTGTTCGTGCTCTGGATAGTTATGATATGATTGCAACGTCAAGGACGACGTTTGAGCTTCTGTACGACATATGAGTTTGATATGCTCTGAAATGCTTCATTCACTGTTGATTTTGCTTCGTAATGTTCCATATGTCGTTGATGTGATTTGGAACATTTTAAATGCCATTGATAAGCTCCGATATGTTTCCTTTGTTTCTGATATGCTCCAATTACTCTATGCCCCATCTGTTAGGAACCAAATATGTATGATTAAAAAGGACAATTATGATTCTGCTCCTAATGATATTATGTATACGAAATCATATATTCTGCTTTGTGTTTGAAAACTGCATCTCTTTGGAAATTGTACTATTTTGATATGGATATGTTAGTCACTTGCTGAGCTCTTTATGCTCACCCCATTTGTTGATAAATTTTTCAGGATAGCGTATCGCTTGCTTAAATGTTAAGAATGGGCTGAGGCAGTGGAAAGTTTAGAAGACGTTGGCCAGAACTTTTGTTAGCATATATGTAGTTGTGTATAAGCTACCTTGCATCTAATGAAATGTGACTATGAATCTAAACCTGTGGATTTTGTGTAAGTTAAAGGATCCCTCATGTATAGGGTTTGGAATGTTAAATTAAATTCGTGTAATGATATGAACTTATGGTAAATCGATGATTGTGGTGACTACATAGATTTCCCCACTTGTGGATTTATATTGTGGTTTTTATTTTGATGAGTTGAGTTCAGATTGTATAAATTATCGAGTGATGTGTGCTATGTTTATGAATTGCACAGGGTTATGAATTGGTAGATTATAGAAGTGAAATTTTTGATCTGAATGTTTTCTTAGTGACCTCAAATGTGTGTTTGGATCCTGGGTTAGTTGTGACGAAAAAAAAAAAAAAATTTTTAAATATCATGGATATTTTTAGGGGTGTGACAGAGGTGGTATCAGAGCATGATTTGAGAATCACTAAGAATATTTTTTTGAGGTTTATTGACTATTCATTTAGAGATTGATCAAAGAAAATATTCTTTTGATGTTTTAGGAAGCAAGGTATGAATCTAAATTTACTGAGCTCTCTAGGTTTGCCACACATATGACTGATGATGAATCTAGAAAGGCAAGAAGGTTTGAAAGGGGATTACGGCCGGCGATAAGAAGCCGAATGTCAGCTTTAAAATTACAAACATATGCTGATACGGTAGAAAGAGCTTTGAAAATTGAAAGAGACATGGAGGAAATTCAAGAAATCATTGGCAAGAACCAAAGGGACAAATTTACTAGCAAAAGCAGGAGAGAAAATGAATACGAAGATAGTAACAAGAGGTTTAAGACATCTGGATTTGAGAAAAGGAAACCATGGGGGAGGACTCAGTTATGTGAAAAATGCGGATTAAATCATGAGACAAGTCGGTGTTTTCGGGTGACTGGAGCATGTTTTAATTGTGGAAAGCTAGGTCATCAAATAAAAGATTGCCCACTGAACAGGAAAAGAGAGCCACTGTCTCCCAGACCCTCAGCCCATGCTAGTATACGCTATCACTGAACAAGATTCTAGAGCTTCTAAATCAGTGGTGGAAGGTATTCTTCATGTTTCTAAAAGAAATGCAAAAGTTTTGTTTGATCCCGGCTCCAACTTATCGTTTGTTTCAAAATACTTTGCTTGTCACTTGGATATTCCACCTAAACCCCTGGATTATATGTTATATGTAACAACTGCTGTTGGAGATTCATTGGCAACAAACTTGGTCTACCCATCTTGTTTGATCTCTATTGGAGACCACGAATTCCTTGTTGATTTGATTCTCCTAGAGATCCAGGGCTTTGATATTATACTCGGCATGGATTGGTTATCTTCTCATCACGCTAGTATTGATTGTTACAAAAAAATAATTACTTTCTGCATACCAGATCAGCCTATATTTTTCTTTGAGGGCATTAAGCATGATTTGCCTCCTTGCTTAATATCCGCACTTCAAGCTTATCATCTTATGCAGAAAGGGTGTTTTTGTTATATGGTGTGTGTAAAGGAGCATTCAAATCAGGAAACCCACCTAGATGAAATTTCAGTGGTCAAAGAATTTCCTGATGTATTCCCTGATGACTTGCCTGGTTTACCTCTAGATAGAGAGGGTGAATTTGCTATTGATCTAGTCCCCAGTACAACCCCAGTATCTAAGCCTCCCTACAGAATGGCACCACTCGAGCTAGAGGAATTAAAGAAGCAAATACAAGAATTATTAGATAAGGGTTTCATACGACCCAGTGTATCCCTATGGGGTGCTCCGGTACTATTAGTGAAGAAGAAGGATGGAACATTGAGGCTTTGTATTGATTATAGACAGTTGAATCAGGTGACCATCAAAAACAGGTATCCCATACCTAGAATTGATGATTTGTTTGATCAATTGCAGGGTGCACAAGTATTCTCTAAGATTGACCTGAGGTCAGGTTACTATCAGTTGAAGATCAAGGAGGAGGATATTTCAAAAACAGCTTTCAGAACTCGATATGGTCATTATGAATTCTTGGTGATGCCGTTTGGTTTGACAAATGCCCCTGCAGCTTTTATGGAACTAATGAATAGGATATTTCAACCGCTCTTGGATATCTGTGTAATTGTATTTATTGATGACATATTGGTGTATTCAAAGAGTAACCAGGAGCATGAGGAACACTTGAGAGATGTGTTGTCCATACTAAGAGAAAAGAAGTTGTATGCGAAGTTCAGCAAATGTGAATTTTGGTTGAATGAAGTTGCTTTCTTAGGCCATGTGATTTCAGGGAAGGGTATATCTGTTGATCCAAGGAAAATAGAAGCTGTAGTTGAATGGGAAGTACCAACAAATGTAACAGAGGTTAGAAGTTTCTTGGGCATGGCGGGTTATTACAGGAGATTTGTGGAGGGATTTTCTCGAATTGCTCAACCTCTCACCAAACTCACTAAGAAGAATATGAAATTTGTATGGGGCGATGATTGTGAGCAAAGCTTTCAAGAGTTAAAAAGAAGATTGACTAGTGCCCCTATTCTCACTATTCCAAGTGGTAGTGAGGGATTTGTAGTTTATACTGATGCTTCAAGAAAGGGCCTAGGATGTGTTTTGATGCAGGAAGGGAGAGTAATTGCTTATGCTTCTAGACAACTTAAAGGTTATGAATTGAATTATCCAACTCATGATTTGGAATTAGCAGCAATCATTTTTGCTCTAAAGATCTGGAGATATTATTTGTATGGTCGACAGTTTGAAATCTTCACTGATCACAAGAGTTTAAAATATATTTTCACTCAGAAAGAGTTAAACATGAGGCAGCGAAGATGGATAGAACTTCTGAAGGATTATGATTGTGCCATCCGTTATCACCCGGGCAAGGCCAATGTTGTAGCTGATGCACTTAGTAGAAAATCTACAAGTTTTATGGCTAGTCTGGTCTTGAAGCAATGGAAGATAATAGAAGAAAATTTTGATTTGAAAGCTTTGAGGAAAGAGCAAGACTCGATGATTTTGATGGCCTCCATTCAAGTGCAGTCTGATCTTATGCAACAAATTAAGGAGGGACAATTACGAGATCCACACTTAATCTACTTGAGGAGTGAAGTAGAAAAGGAATTGAAGCCACAATTTCAAGTTTCAAGGGATGGCCTATTGAGATTTGGGGAGAGAGTATGTGTACCAAATGAACTAGATATCAAGAATCAAATCCTAAATGAAAGTCATACTTCAAAGTACGCCCTACACCCTGGGAGCACTAAGATGTATAGAGATCTTCAAAGTTATTATTGGTGGGAAGGCATGAAGAAGGAAATTGCAATGTATGTTTCAAAATGTTTGACGTGTCGGCAAATCAAAGTAGAACACCAAAGACCTGGAGGGTTGCTGCAACCTTTAGTTATACCTGAATGGAAATGGGAATGTATTACTATGGATTTTGTTTCAGGACTACCCAGAACCTCGAGGAAGCATGATGCTATTTGGGTTATCATTGATAGGTTAACAAAATCTGCACATTTCCTTCCGATTAATATGACTTATTCGCTTGATAGACTTGCAGATTTATATGTTAATGAAATAGTAAGACTTCATGGTATTCCAAAGGAGATCATCTCTGATAGAGACTCCAGATTTCTCTCTAGATTCTGGAGAAGATTACAGGAATCTATGGGCACTAAAGTTAAGTTTAGTACTGCATATCATCCTCAGACTGATGGTCAGTCAGAAAGAACAATTCAAACACTTGAGGATTTGCTTAGAGCCTATGTTATGGATTGGAAAGGTGAATGGGATAAGGATATTTCACTTGTTGAGTTCACATATAACAATAGTTATCATTCAAGTATTCAGATGGCTCCTTATGAAGCTTTATATGGGCGAAAGTGCATAACACCTATATGTTGGGAGGAAGTTGGGGACAGAAAGTTGTTAGCACCGGACAAGGTACAAGAAACTACCGAGAAAATTCAAGTTATAAGGAAAAGGTTAAAAGCTGCTCAGAGTCGTCAAAAGAGTTATGCCGATAATAGGAGACGAGATATTGAGTTTGAAATCGGAGATTTTGTATTCTTAAAAGTCTCCCCTTCCAAAGGCATTATAAGGTTTGGGAAGAAAGGAAAGTTAAGCCCAAGATTTATTGGACCTTTTGAGGTTCTTGAGAGGGTTGGTTCTGTCGCTTACAGGATTGCCTTACCACCAGCATTGAGCCATGTCCATGATATATTTCATGTCTCGATGATTAGAAAGTATATGTATGACCCTTCTCACATCATTAAGTATGAGCTGGTGGAGTTCAATAAAGATTTATCCTACGTGGAAGAGCCTATTCAGATTATTGATAAGAAAGAAAAAGTCCTAAGGAATCGGGTCATCCCACTGGTTCAAGTAAATTGGAGACATCATTCTGGAGAAGAGACAACTTGGGAGCTAGAAGAGGAAATGAAAAAGGTGTATCCTCGTCTTTTCATCGAATAGAGGTACGATAAATTTAGAGGACTAAATTTTTCTTTTAAGGGGGGGAGAGTGTAACACCCCTCATTTCCGAATGTTCGTATAAATTTTTGGTGATAATGTAAGCATCTATTTTAATTGACAAAAGAAATAGAGTATGAATCAGAGGTAACTTATTTTTAAGATTTGGGAGATCTGTTCAAAAAAAAAAAAAGAAAAAGAAAGAATCTGAGGACCTATATGTAAACCCTAAGGACCTAATCGTGAATATGATAAAAACAAGGACTAAACTGCAAAATGCACCAAATGACAAATTCCACCGCTTAAGCTTCTCTGCCTTCGTTGTTAAGGAAGCAGAGGAGGCAGCTCGTGGGTGATCAGGGAAAGAAAGAAAGAAAGAAGAAGAAGAAGAAGAAGAAGAAGAGAAAGAAAATTGGGGCTTTTAGGGCTCTTGCTTTAATCTTGTCATTTCGGGTCAAAATTTCCAAAGGCAAGTGTTCTAACCCCATCCTACAGAAGTATTAGACTCTGTTTTTATGTTGATTCAAAATAAATTGGAAGATTTCTATTTAGAAACTGATATGTCTCTCCTTGGACATAAAACCATGGATTCTGAAAGTTTTTCGGTAAACTGACCCCTAAGCACTTTTTCAGCTATAAGTTTTAGTACAGAATGAGGATTCAGGCAGGAACTATTTTTGTTTGAAATTAGACTCGTATGTATTTCTTTTGACACTGATTTTGTAGATTTTGGACACCGAATACTTACCAAAAAATTTGTTTCAAAAGAGCCTATAGACGCTGTAAAACAGAGTTCAAGATTTCTGACCTTTCGATACTAAAACGCCTATAACTCCCTGTTGAAAATTCTGGTTTGTACCAAACTGATTTTATTTGAAACTAGACTTGAAAATCTTTCTTTTGACATATGGTTTGAAAATTTTGGAATTCAATTGCCTACCCTATTATCTGTTGAATCCGACCCTATAAATTCTGCAAAAGAGTGATTGTGATTTTGACCTTGTGTTACCAAATCAGAGGTAACTCTGTGTTGGGAGCCTTGTTTCATATGAAATCTGTTCCATCCGAATATAGATTGATATATGGTTCGACCATAGCCTTCTTATGGGTATTGGAGCATAATTGTTATTCTGAAATATTTGTTTGATGTGCCACTGGAATTCTGTCCGAAATCGAGCTTTGGTCGATTTCGCGTATTCTGTTCCATTTCCTTTGGATACTTGAATTCGCCTAATCTTCTTATTGGAATTGAGCTGATTATGATTGCTTGGAATCCCTGTACACTCTTGCTTTCATTTCTTTCCTAAAATGAATACTTTTGTGAGAGATTTGTTCCTTGCATCACATTGCTTTTGAAAAGGCACATGTACGTTTGGTTGATTCGCGTGTGCTTCCGTTATATGCTACTTATTGTTGAAACTGCCTTCTTGTACTCTGGTGTGTGGGATTGTATGGACCTTTGCCAGAAATGGTAAAGGGTATGCGCTGATTTGCCCGCTTTGTGGGGTCCCGCTTTGTGGGATATTCTGGTATGCGCTTATTTGCCCGCTTTGTGGGGTCCCGCTTTGTGGGATATTGCTTAGAGCCTGCGATGCTCTGCCGGCCCCCTTTGACTTTACCTAGACGTGGGTGGATGGAGCTCCCAGACGTGGGAGACTTTTGTCAGGTGGTCATTCAGAAATGGATGAATCACATTCTGACTGAGATCCCACTACACCCTCTATATGTTTGATATGACATCCAGAGTTTTGGTGAGTTATTTCTGTTCGTGCTCTGGATAGTTATGATATGATTGCAACGTCAAGGACGACGTTTGAGCTTCTGTACGACATATGAGTTTGATATGCTCTGAAATGCTTCATTCACTGTTGATTTTGCTTCGTAATGTTCCATATGTCGTTGATGTGATTTGGAACATTTTAAATGCCATTGATAAGCTCCGATATGTTTCCTTTGTTTCTGATATGCTCCAATTACTCTATGCCCCATCTGTCAGGAACCAAATATGTATGATTAAAAAGGACAATTATGATTCTGCTCCTAATGATATTATGTATACGAAATCGTATATTCTGCTTTGTGTTTGAAAACTGCATCTCTTTGGAAATTGTACTATTTTGATATGGATATGTTAGTCACTTGCTGAGCTCTTTATGCTCACCCCATTTGTTGATAAATTTTTCAGGATAGCGTATCGCTTGCTTAAATGTTAAGAATGGGCTGAGGCAGTGGAAAGTTTAGAAGACGTTGGCCAGAACTTTTGTTAGCATATATGTAGTTGTGTATAAGCTACCTTGCATCTAATGAAATGTGACTATGAATCTAAACCTGTGGATTTTGTGTAAGTTAAAGGATCCCTCATGTATAGGGTTTGGAATGTTAAATTAAATTCGTGTAATGATATGAACTTATGGTAAATCGATGATTGTGGTGACTGCATAGATTTCCCCACTTGTGGATTTATATTGTGGTTTTTATTTTGATGAGTTGAGTTCAGATTGTATAAATTATCGAGTGATGTGTGCTATGTTTATGAATTGCACAGGGTTATGAATTGGTAGATTATAGAAGTGAAATTTTTAATCTGAATGTTTTCTTAGTGACCTCAAATGTGTGTTTGGATCCTGGGTTAGTTGTGACGAAAAAAAAAAAAAAAAATTTTAAATATCATGGATATTTTTAGGGGTGTGACAATGCTCATGACCGAAGATCCAAAATACTTCATAACTAGCCGAAACAATAAAGGAAAAAGCATTAGAATTAGAATTATTGGTAACAAATCCTTTGATTGAAGATACTTTATTGTTTAAAGTATTATACAAGGGCATGCTTATATTTGTGATGATTTTTTGTTTTTTGGTTTTAAACAATGATGCATTGATTTGACTGATAGAAAATCTTAGGGCGACATCACATGCGCAGCGGAAGAACAAAAAATAAAATTCTCTATTCCCAAAGAGATGTTCGTCGTTGTGCGAAGATTGGTGCACAAAAATCCATAAAACATAAAACTGCGTATAGAGTATATTATGTTACCTAGGGAGATCGTATATCCCTGCGTCCTTATAGACCTCTAGGAGAGGGTGAAGGAGGTCAAGCGTTCTCCTCACTAGCGGTGATCCATATAGTAGGGCTGCGACGACGCTCCTCAAAACTCCAAGCCTATTCTAAGGTGGAGAGGGGGAGGAGAATAGGAGAGACAAGTAAAGGCTCTAGCCTATGAACCACTGAATCCCTCCTATTTATAGAGGTCCTCTATCAAACCCTAATGGATCTCCCATATTAGGTATTAGATCTGCATCCAATTACCTAAGCCTCTTAGATTAGTGGATCTATATCCAATAATCTCTTATGGGCTCTTATTGGATCTCATCCATAGGATCCAATAATTCATGGGCTTATTGGATATCTAATAAGATAGGGGCTCCGGCGAATATCTCATATCCGAACCTCTACTCATCGCAACACCTACTATATGTGTGTGACCCTCTAGGCCCAATATCGAGCTGGTCATGAGTCATACTTATCAGAACTCCTTTTAGCTTAGTGAATTATTATCTCCATAATAATTCACTCGACTCATCGACTACGAACGTACTAGACTACTACGTCGTAGTCCCTAGACGATACAGGGGAATCTAATATATTGGACCTATCTATCCTCAGTTACCGTGTACCTATAGTCTCTCATCCATCTAATATCCTAGAAACCGTATACCGGGTATGATGCTGTCAGACCCATACAGTTTCTACTCGAGTCTCGCTCTAATCGGATTCTCCCGGAGAACTCTTTCTCTCTCAATCCAAATGACCCTAGCCAAGGATTTATTTGAGTAAGAACACATATGATATTTCTTTCATGACGCCGAGAGTGGATGATCTTCTATCGATACTCAATAGTCTTCGTAAGGTCAACTACCACTCCTAATAACTGGCTATACTAGATTTGGGACATCCAAACCTATAAGTGCGATATCAAAAAATGGAGCACTCATATAGGACATCCTTGGTGTCTCAAGTCTAAGGACCAGATACACCACTAGGATTACGAAATCGCTGTCTGACAATAAGGCATCATCAACCGTCCAGCATTCCGTAAGCGAATCAATCAGTGAACTCATTCTCCAATGAGCACTTGTACTGTATCCCTAGTGTCCCCACATGAGCAGCTATGAGACCAACTGCATCCATCATATAGATAGGTATACAGTACACCAATCTATCCGGTTATCTCGATGTCTCTCTCGAGTAACCTATGACCGGGATTATTTAGGATCTGTGTTTAAAGGCGAATTGGTCTCATTATCGTGATCTCATCACAATCCGATTCCTATTGCACAGATCCAAGAACATCACAATATATACATGTATATATGCAATAGTCAATATAAAGTAATAAATGTCAAAATATAATAAGCAAAAAGATTCTATGTCAAGTCATACGTGTCATCACTCACGTGATTGGCTTGTTGGGCACCTATGACTAGCATTGACACAAAAGAAAATTGAGCATGCTTGTATGAAATCAATCGTTTAAATTGAAATAAAAAAAGGAGAATGTATTATTCTTGGGCCTACTAGCAACTCTTCTCTACTTCCCGAACTCCGGCAACTAGCTAATCTAACTCGGGCTACAATTCATTTCACCGGGCAATGCTCCTCCGCTATTAATTAGGACTTGGTTCTCCAGCTCATCTAACTCTGGCATCAAACACAGATGAAATTGCAGATGCAACACCTTTACTGCCCTGCCCTTTGTTTATCGAGTGAAGTCAACTCTATTCTTTAGTTCAATACTAGTCAAAAACTCCATTCGTTCGAAAGAGTGATTCCAGGTTAGCCAGGGTGCTTAGCCGGGTATTGAGATAGAAGCCGGAGCATCCCTTTCCTTTGAACCGCGGGCAGCTTACCCTATTAAGTTTGAAAACATCAATTCCATTCTGAAGTAGGAGCGGAGGCAGTGGAGTCATTCTCAGAGGCAGTTGACAGATAAGAAACATAAGAATTAGCAAGAGGGGCATTAATGAAGGGCACAGGACTGGCTTTGATACCGAAGCAAGAAAGAGTTGGAGGAGCAAAAAGATTAGATGTGCTCGACTCGAAAGTAGCAATAAGTATAATAAGCCTTGGCAACAGTAGCAGTAAAGCAATAAGTAGTAGCTATAGCAACATTAGCAATATTTCTTTAGCAGCAGCAACAGTAGGCATATAGTAGCAACAAGTGTTTATTTTACTCCTTAGCAACAGTAGCAATACCGACTCAGTAGACACTAAGTATAAGAAAATCTATATCACTGTTATTAGTAAGGAAAACGGATTCAACAAGGGAAACTAGGGATGTACTTGATAGGGGTAGTTAATTAATTCGACATAACACCCCGGATTCGACGTAACACACCCCCCGCGACGAAGGTCTTGTGCGGTGCACTATCCCAGAACGAGCATTAACAACGACATGACACGCGCCCATATCGAACGTACCCAAACGACCCTCCCGGCGGAACCCCCATCATCGGCCAAAACAGGGGGAGGCGTTGACTGACACCCCCCATACCCTGCGGCAGTTCGGCCCTCCACGCAACGACCACGACAGCGATAGACGCTATCAGAGGTACGAGCCCTGCCCTGGCAGTATGGCACATCAGGTAACATCAAACCCGCTTATAAATACCCCCTGATTCCTAACGAAGGAGGGGGGGGCTCTCTCACTCAACACTCCACTCCACATCACTGACTCGAGCGTCGGAGGGGTCGGGCCGAGCCACCGACCCGACCTGTGTGCAGGCACGCGACCATAGCTGAGCCCTCTCGGCATGGCGGAGCTTCCCAGCCAGGCCCACTGCATCCGCCATCTCAGGATCCCAAGGAGGAACCACGTCTGAACATAGCCATTTGGAGCCTTGAACCAGCCGCGTCGACCCCGAGGTCACGGCTAAAAAGTTACTTACCGTAACAGATTGACGCTAGAAGGAGGGCCCCAAATGTCAGGTGACCAGCGAATCCACCTCGGCGAGTCCTCAACCGCTGGGCTCCCCGCCTCGGGGGAACACCCCCCACAGGACGAAGCTCGCGACGAACGCCCCGCAGCGGTATCGGAACGCTACTGGCGACTGTTCAATGACCCAGGCTTGTCGCCTCCCGACGGCGCACCCGCCGGCCCGTCGTCGGTATCGCCCGAAGCTTTTCACGACCTCGCCCACCAAGTCCGGACCCTGACCAGTATGGTCCAGACCGTCATCCCGCTCGTCTCCCAGCGGACCCCTCCGCACGTGACCCGGCCCTCGTCGCAACGGGAGACCCCTGTCCAGACTCACGCACCACTCCCGGAGCCCCCCGTCTCACTTCAAAACCCCGCAGCTCGGCCGGGGAGCCGAGAAGCAGAAGACACGGCGAGCCGACCCGAGCCCGAGGCTCCGACCGCCGACTCGACTAATGCCCTACGAGCTCAGCTACGCCTCGTCAGTCAAAGGCTTGACGAGGTACAACAGGAAGTCCACAAGTCAAAGGGAGAGCTCGGGGTGGACGGACGCCAGGGATCTCCGTTCACTCCCGAGATACAAGATCAGGCGATCCCGTCGCACTTCCGCCTTCCCACTCTGGATACGTATGACGGCGCCGCTGACCCGATAGGCCATGTAGCTGCTTTTCGCGCCCAGATGGCGCTATTCGGGACTTCTGACGCCCTGATGTGCAGAGCATTCCCCATAAATCTACGGGGACCGGCCCGCACGTGGTACAGGGCCTGAAGCCAGGGACCGTCGCCTCCTTCGACCAGCTCACCAAGGATTTTGAGCTTAACTTCCTGGCGTACGCCCGGCCTAAGCCGTCCATGGCATTGCTCCTCGGGCTCAACCAGAAGGAGGACGAGCCCCTCTCCCATTTTGTGAACCAATTCACGACCCAAATCCGTGGATTGTCGGATGCTCACCCCTCTTTCTTGATGCAGGCATTCATGACAGGCCTGCGACCCTCCAAGTTCTTCTGGTCGCTCGTGGAGCGACCCCCCGTCGCGGTCCCCGAGATGCTCCAGCGTGCCAGTCAGTTTATCGCCGCGGAGACTTGGATGGCTGGAAGACGGGAGGAACACAAAAAGGTCAAGACAGAACCGCCCCGACAGCAACAACCCGCCGCCTCCCGGTGAAGGTTGGACAGACCTGACCCGAGGCCTCCTCTTCCCGCCTTGAATTCGTCCCGGACTGAAATATTCCTGCACGAGAAGGGGAAGGGGCTGCTCAAGGACCCTCGCCCGATGAGGAACCCGCGGGAGCTCGCAGACCGATCAAGATATTGCCGATTTCATCGGCAGCACGGGCACGACACTGAGCAATGCTACGAGTTGAAGAGGTAAATCGAAGAGCTCATCCTCAGAGGACACCTCGGCCAGTACCTCTGGCCAAACAAAGAGCAGTCGCCTCACCCAAAGGGCCCCGTCGAGCGGCACATCGATGTGATAGCCGGGGGCCTCGCATCAGGAGGAGGCTCCACGTCAGGCAGGAAGGCGTACGCCCGAGCTGCCCCCGACGAAGCCTCGGGGCACGAGCCAGAGCCTGAGATTACCTTCCCAACCGGAGCAGCCGAGCGACCCGACCACGACGACGCCTTGGTAATATCCGCCAGGGTGGCCAACGCGCAGATGAGGAGGATCATGGTCGACACAGGGAGCTCGGCCGACATACTCTACTTCGATGCCTTTCAGAAGCTGGGCCTGGCCACGGAGAACCTGAGCCCGATGCGCTCGGCGCTCACCGGTTTCACGGGAGATTCAATATCCCCCCTAGGGGCCATTACTTTGCACTTGACTCTAGGGACCCCGCCGAAGTCGAAAACGGTGATGACCACTTTCCTGGTGGTCGACCTCCTTACTGCCTACAACGCCATACTCGGCCGGCCGACCCTCAACAAGGTCAGAGCGGTTGTCTCGACCTACTACCAGACCATTAAATTCCCGACTCACGATGGGGTCGGGGAAGCCACGGGAAGCCCCCGAGAGTCCAGGTGGTGCTACCTTACCGCCGTATCATTGGGCAAGAAAGCCAGGACCGAGTCACCCCTGACAAATCCGCGGGAAACGAAAAAACTGACTCCTCATCCCGAGCCGAGGGGGTCCACCGTTGACATTCCTTTGATGGAAGCCCGACCAGACCAGACCGTGAAGATCGGATCGGAGCTACCGGAACGGGAGCAGCTCGTCGGTCTCCTACGGGAAAATGCCAACGTCTTCGCCTGGTCCCCATCGAACATGACGGGTGTCAACCCCGAGATCGCGGAGCACCACCTCAACATCCCACCTAACGCTCGCCCCGTGAAACAAAAGGCCCGACGCCAGGCCCCTGACCGACAACGTGCAATACAAGAAGAGGTGGACCGGCTCCTGGCCGCGGGCTTCATAGAAGAAACCAAATATCCTCGGTGGCTGTCCAATGTAGTCCTCGTGAAGAAACACAATGGAAGCTGGAGGATGTGTGTTGACTACACCAGTCTCAACGACGCGTGCCCTAAAGACTCCTACCCCCTCCCGAAGATCGACCAGCTGGTCGACGCAACGGCCGGTCACGCGCGACTCTCTTTTATGGACGCCTACTCAGGGTACAACCAGATCAGGATGGCGCCCGGAGACAGAGAGCACACGGCCTTCCTTACCAATCAAGGCATGTACTTCTACAAAGTCATGCCGTTCGGGCTGAAAAATGCTGGGGCCACATACCAGAGAACGGTAAATAAGATGTTCGCCCATCAAATAGGAAGAAACATGGAAGTCTACGTAGACGACATGATCGTAAAAAGCCAAGAGGCCAGAACACACCTTGCCGACCTGGCCGAGGCCTTCGCCACGCTACGCAAGTTCGGCATGCGGCTCAACCCCACAAAGTGCGCTTTCGGCGTCACCTCCGGGAAGTTCCTCGGGTTCATCGTGCACGAGAGAGGAATCGACGCTAACCCAGAGAAGGTCCAAGCTATAATCAATATGCAGTCTCCCCGGATGGTTAAAGACCTGCAGCGACTTAACGGAAGACTTGTCGTTCTGTCTCGCTTCCTCGCCCGATCGGGCGATCGTTGCCTCCCATTCTTCAAGGCGCTCAAA
Source organism: Musa acuminata AAA Group (assembly GCF_036884655.1). Classification (NCBI taxonomy): domain Eukaryota; kingdom Viridiplantae; phylum Streptophyta; class Magnoliopsida; order Zingiberales; family Musaceae; genus Musa; species Musa acuminata. Next base: position 14,440,758 of record NC_088329.1, on the reverse strand, counting down.
AGTCCGAAGAGCTTCCAGTGGACATCAAAATGCGAGGAAGCTTTCAAACAAATAAAACAGCACATGGCCAGCCTCCCCCGGCTCGCCTCCGTCTCTCCGGGCGAGAAGCTGGGCCTCTACCTGGCGGCCTCCCAGCATGCAGTCAGCTCCGTCCTGGTCAAAGAAAGCTCCGGCCAACAACTCCCGATCTACTATGTCAGCCACGTCCTAAGTGGACCTGAGGAGCATTACCCGCCGATAGAGAAACTCGCGCTCGCCCTAGTGCTCTCAGCTCGGAAGTTGCGCCCCTACTTCTAGGCACACCCGGTGGAGGTCATCACCGACCAACCCCTTCGGTAGGTCTTAACAAAATTTGATGTTGCAGGACGGCTCCTCAAATGGGCGGTGGAGCTCGGCGAACATGACATAAGCTACTCGCCCAGGACCGCCATCAAGGCCCAGGTGGTAGCCGACTTCATTGCGGAGCTAACGCAGCTGGAGGACGTAGATCTCGAGTAGGCTCCCGAAGCTTGGACCCTACACATCGACGGCTCGGCCAACCCAAAGGACGCCGGCGCAGGACTAGTCCTCCTCGCCCCCGATGGACGCTCGTTCGAGCGATCCCTTCGTTTCGGATTCAAAGCCACCAACAATGAGGCGGAGTACGAGGCGCTCCTAGCAGGGCTGGAGCTGGCCCTCGAGATGCAGGTGGCCGCAATAAGTGTCCTCACCGACTCGCAACTTGTGGCCGAGCAGCTCAACGGAGGATACGAAGCTCGGGACACGACCATGGCAAAATACATGGCACGAGTAAGGGACCTAACCGCCAAGTTTCGCTATTTTACACTATCTAACGTTCCGAGGGAGGAGAACGAGCGAGCCGACGCACTAGCTAAGCTAGCGTCAAAACCGATCTCCGAAGCATGGCCAGAGGTCGAGGAGCTCCCCACCCGCGCCGTCGAAATAGCAACTACAGCCCCAGGCGGCGCGCCATCCACGTGGGTACAAGAGTTGCTGCGCTTCAAGCGAGATGGAACCCTCCCCCTCGACGAAGTCGCGGCTCGACGCCTGCAACGTACGCACGCATGGTACACCGTGGAGTGTGGCCGCCTCTACAAACGGTCCTTCACCTTTCCCCTCCTGCGATGTTTAGAGCCTGACGAAGCCCAGACGGTTCTAACCGAAACCCATGAGGGGGTATGCGGTGAGCATATCGGCGGGCGAACCTTGGCGCACAAGATACTCCGTCAAGGCTACTACTGGTCGACCATGTGCCAGGATGCCAAAGCCTACGTTCGACGGTGCAGTTCGTGCCAGCAGTACGCCCGCGCACCCAGACAGCCCGCGGTTCCGCTCAGTCCCATCGACTGCGCGTGGCCATTCGCGCAGTGGGGTTTGGACCTGCTCGGACCCTTCCCACCGGCCTTTGGACAGCGGAAGTACATAATTGTGGGGGTGGACTATTTCACGAAGTGGGTCGAGGCCGAACCACTGGTGACGATCACGGAACATCAAGTGGAGAAGTTCGTGTGGAAGAACCTAGTAACTCGGTTCGGGTTGCCCAAGGCAATCATCACAGACAATGGACCTCAGTTTGCCGACAGAAGATTCCGGGAGTTCTGTGCCGATCATGGCATCCAGCTGAGGTTCAATTCGGTGGCCCATCCTCAGACCAACGGGCTAGCGGAGGTAACCAACCGGTCTATCCTCGATGGACTCAAAAGAAGAGTGTCCGCAGCCCGATCGACCTGGACAAATGAGCTCCCCAGCGTGCTATGTGTTGGGAAATCATTGGGGGGCGACATCATATGCGCAGCGGAAGAACAAGAAAACAAAAATCCCCGATTCCCAAAAAGATGTTCGTCGTCGTGAGAAGATTGGTGCGCAAAAATCCGCAAAACACAAAACTGCGTATAGAGATTGTGTTACCTAGGGAGATCGTATATCCCTATTTCCTTGCAGATCCTTAGGAGAGGATGAAGGAGGTCAAGCGTCCTCCTCTCTAACGGTGATCCACACAGCAGGGTTGCGACGACGCTCCTCAAAACTCCAGGCCTACTCTGAGGTGGAGAGGGAGAGGAGAATAGGAAAGGCAAGCAAAGACTCTAGCCTATGAGGCTGTGAATCCCTCTTATTTATAGAGATCCCGTGTCAAACCCTAATGGGTCCTTCCCTAGTGGGTATTGGATCTGCATCCAATAAGACAAGGGCTCCGTCGGATATCTCATATCCGAACCTCTACTCATCGCAATGCCTACCATATGTGTGTGACCCTCTAGGCCCAATATCGAGCTGGCCGTGAGTCATACCTATCAGAACTCCTTCTAACTCAGTGAATTATTATCTCTGTAATAATTCACTCGACTCATTGACTACGGACGTACTAGGCCACTACGCCGTAGTCCCCAGACGATACAGGGGAATCCAATCCATTGGACCTGTCTGTCCTCAGTTACCATGTACCTATAGTCCCTCATCCATCTAATATCCCAGAGACCGTATATCGAGCATGGTGCTGTCAGACCCATACGGTTTCTACTCGATTCTCGCTCTAATCGGATTCTCCCGGAGAACTATTTCTCTCTCAACCCAAATGACCCTGGCCAGGGATTTGTCTGAGCAAGAACACATAGGATATTCCTCTCATGACGCCGAGAGTGGATGATCCTCTATTGACACTCAATAGCCCTCGTAAGATCGACTACCACTCCCAATGACCAGCTATACTAGATCTGGGGACAGCCAAACCTATAAGTTTGGTATCAAAGAGTGGAGCACTCATACAGGACATCCTTGGTGTCTCAAGTCTAAGGACCAGATACACCACTAGGACTACGGAATCGTTGTCTGACAATAAGGCATCATCAACCATCCAGCATTCCGTAAACGGATCAATCAATGAACTCATTCTCCAATGAGCACCTGTATTGTATCCCTAGTGTCCCTACACGAGCAACTATGAGACCAGCTGCATCCATCATATGGACGGGTATACAGCACACCAGTCTATCCGGTTATCACGATGTCCCTCTCGAGTAACCTATGACCGGGATCATTTAGGATATGTGTTTAAAGGTGAATCGATCTCATTATCGTGATCTCATCACGATCCGATTCCCATTACACAAATCCAAGGACATTACAATATATATATGCACATATGCAATAGTTATAAAGTGATATACGCCAAAATATAATAAGCAAAAAGATTTTGTATCAAGTCACACGTGCCATCACTCACGTGATTGGCTTGCTGGGCACCTATGACTAGCAATCTCCCACTTGACCTAAAGCCAATCACCTATGTGTCTGATCCCCATCAGACCCCTGTGACGCTCAAAGACAAAATGAGATAACGGCTTTGTTAGTGGATCTGCAATGTTATCTTCGGATGGAACTCTTTCCACTGCTACATCTCCTCGGGTTACGATCTCTCTTATAAGCTGGAACCTCCTCAGAACACTTCTGATGAGACCCGGGTTCCCTTATTTGAGTAATCACCCCATAGTTGTCACAATATAAGGAAGTCGACTTGTCGCTATCTGTATCGACTCCCATATCTGTGATGAACTTCTTCATCCAGACTCCCTCCTTTGCTGCATTTGATGCAGCAATGTACTCCGCCTCTATGGTCGAGTCAGAAGTGGTATCTTGCTTGGAACTCTTCCAGCACACTGCTCCTCCATTCAAGGTGTACACATACCCTGAATTCGACTTGCTATCATCGACATCAGACTGAAAACTTGAGTCAGTGAAGCCTTCAACCTTAAGGCTATTACCTCCATATACTAGTAAAAGATCCTTAGTCCTTCTCAAGTACTTAAGGATACACTTTACTGCTTTCCAGTGCTCAAAGCCTGGATCCGCCTAATACCTGCTCGTGACACTCAGAGCATGTGCTATATCAGGCCTAGTACATAGCATGGCATACATGATATACCATATTGCTGAGGCATAAGGTATCATATCCATGTTCGCCCTTTCTTAGAATTTTCAATGCCAAACATTTTGACAATGGTTTCTATGTACCTGGACTGGGACAAGCCAAGCATCCTCTTGAATCTATCTCTATAGATTCTAATCCCCAAGATATAGGATGCTTCCCCTAAGTCCTTTATGGAGAAGTGTCTAGATAACCAAGTCCTTACAGTGGATAGCATTCCTATGTCATTCCCAATGATGAGGATGTCATCCACATATAACACCAAAAAGATGATAGCTCTCCCACTTACCTTCCTGTACACACAAGGCTCATCTTCGTTCTTAACGAAGTCATAAGATCTGATTGACTCATCAAATCTTATGTTCCAACTTCGGGAAGCTTGCTTTAGTCCATAAATGGATTTAAGCAACCTACACACTTTATCTGGGCAGTTCTTGGACACGAATCCCTCAGGTTGCATCATATACACCTCCTCCTCGAGGTTCCCATTGAGGAATACGGTTTTCACATCCATCTGCCAGATCTCATAATCATAGTGTGCTGCAATAGCCAATAGAATTCTGATGGATTTTAGCATTGCTACGGGTGAGAAGGTTTCGTCGTAGTCAACACCTTGTCTTTGACGATACCCTTTAGCCACTAGCCTTGCTTTATAGGTCTCTACCTTTCCATCTACTCCGATCTTTTTCTTAAAGATCCATTTGCAACCGATGGGTACAATACCTTCGGGCGCATCAACTAGGTTCCAAACCTTATTGGAGTACATAGAATCCATCTCAGAATTCATGGCTTCTTGCCACTTCCCGGAGTCTATACTTATAATAGCCTCCTCGTAGGTCTGAGGATCAATATCCTCAGCATCCTCTCCTCTAATATGTCCCACATATCTCTCAGGAGGATGAGATACTCTATCAGACCTGCGTAAAGTTGAAACTTGTGTATTAGGTACCTGAACAGACTCGGGCTATAGAGTGGTGCTTGAGCTTGGTTCTCTAACTTCGCTCAACTCTATCATTCTCCCACTGTCTCCGCCAAGAATGTGTTCCTTCTCAAGGAACACTGCTCTCTTAGCTACAAAGACCTTTTTGTCCTCGGGATGATAGAAGTAATACCCACAAGTTTCCTTGGGGTACCCCACAAATATGCATCGCTCTGTCCTTGATTCTAACTTATCGGGGTTGTGTCTTTTAACGTGGGCTGGGCAGCCCCAAATCTTAACAACCTTAAGATCAAGCTTCTTCCCTTTCCATATCTCATATGGTGTAGACACTACCGACTTAGTTGTAACTCTGTTCAGAAGGTAAGCTGCGGTTTCTAGGGCATATCCCCAGAATGAGATGGGTAGGTCAGCGAAACTCATCATGGACCATACCATATCTAATAAAGTACGATTTCTCCTTTCAGAGACACCATTGAGCTGAGGTGTGTAAGGAGGTGTCCATTGGGATAATATCCCATGGTCCTTGAGGAACTGAGTAAACTCTGTACTTAAGTACTCACCTCCTCGATCTGATCGAAGAGTTTTGATACTCTTTCCAGTCTGGTTCTCCACCTCATTCTTATACTCTCTGAATTTCTCAAAGGCCTCGGATTTGTACTTCATTAAGTACACATATCCATACCTTGAGAAATCATCAGTAAATATAATGAAGTAGGAGTAACTTCCAATGGCATGAGTTGACATGGGTCCACATACATCACTATGTATGAGTTCCAACAACTCAGTGGCTCTCTCTCCAGTTCCACTAAATGGAAAGTTGGTCAGTTTTTCACGAAGGCAAGGCTCGCAAGTTGCATATGACACATAGTCGAATGGATCTAGATATCCATTATTTAGCAACTTTTGAATCATTCTTTCATGGATGTGACCTAGCCTACAATGCCATAGGTATGCACGGTTCACCACATCTCGTTTCCTCTTAGACACTTACATTCATGATATGTGGAGTAGTGTCTTGCATAAACAAACCTTTATGCAATATTCCTCTCGTCAATCTCCCCTCGGCTTTGCTAGAATTTACAATAAATTGTAGATGTGATAAGCAATATTGGTATCCAATACCAATGCATTATCACAAAAATCTGCCAATTGGAGATTGATATGAATATACCTGAAGCTTCTCCAAGCTTCTATTTCGCCCTTTCTACAAGGTACTCTTTGTAGTTCCTCTTCCATTGCCCATCTTTACCACAGTGGAAGCACTGGCCTTTGTCCTTTGCTGGGTCTTTCTTAGCAACCTTTGCTTTACCTTGTTTGCCCTTGCCCTTTCCCTTCTTAAGGGACCTTTCTGCTTTCCTTTTCTTTCTGGTCTCATCAGTGTAGAGAACTGGCTTCTCTTTCTTAATAGTACTCTCTGCCTCCCTCAACATATTGAGGAGCTTTGGGAGAGTCACCTCAAGCTTGTTCATATTAAAATTCATTATGAACTGTGAAAAGGAATCTAGTAGGGACTGAAGCACAATGTCCACACACAAGTTATCCTCTAGGACCATTCCTAGACCTGTGAGTTTCTCTATCCACTCAATCATCTTTAGGACATGGTTCTGAACCGGTGTCCCCTCAGTCATCCTAGCGCGGAAAAGGCTCTTGGATATCTCATATCGTTGAGTCCTTCCCTGTTCCTCAAACAATTTACGGACATGTAGGAGAATGGATCTGGCATCCATCTTTTCATGTTGTCTCTGTAACTCTGGAGTCATAGAGCCCAACATATAGCACTGAGCAAGAGTGGAGTCATCAATGTACTTCACGTAGCGAGCGATCTCATCCTCGCTTGCCCCTTCTTCGGGCGTAGGCATCACTGTATCAAGGACGTACACGATTTTCTCCGCTGTGAGAACAATTCTCAAGTTACGGAGCCAATCCGTATAATTTGGACCAGTGAGGCGGTTGACATCAAGTATGCCACGTAAGGGATTTGAAAGCGACATTTTCTGAAAATAAAGATGTAGCAGAAATGAATAACATGCAGATTTTGCAAGAAATAAAGATATGGACTTCTATCTTAATATGCTCCCACTATTTTACTAACGAGTCACGCGACACCCTCAGCACGTGAAACGGAAGTCTCCGGCAGACTTCTAGTGGGGATCAGGATCCAATCAGCATCTTAATGTAACCTCGAGGGACTCGACCAATCACACTAAGCCTAAAAGGTAGACAACTCTTGCCGATCACAACTCCTTGTGATTCCCGTCCTGTTCGGCCTCCGAATCACCATGGCCTCGAGGGACTCGACCAACCATGATGCTCAGTTAAGTCAACACCTTCGTTACAAGATGAGTCTGATTTGATGATATACCCTCGAGGGACTCGACCAAGCATACCCGTGCCCTCAGGTCACCGGTGACATCTCTATGTCGTAAGCAAGATAGCGAATCGCGATATAGATGAGTCTCGAGGGACTCGACCAACTCAACCTACACCGGAAATCGGTTCCTACTCATAACGATGGAAGGCCACGTGGGTCAATCTAATTGCCTCACGTTTACCGACTTAATATTATCGAGAGATGTTTCTATAATTTGGTCTCATAATATGACATGTCACACATATACATATTTAATATATATCTACATCGCATGCAAATATATATACTTATCTAGTATGTGTATAATCAATTACACCAGATGATCATGGACCACAACCTAATGTGATTAGGCCCGAGCCAGTAGGCCTAATCACTCACATCAAGATCTATGTGTGCAACGGTGCATCTCCATGCCCTGTGATCGTCCATCTCGTCCTTGTCGGTTCCGTCGACATCTTGATGCATCTTCATGCATCGCGATCGTCCGTCTCGTGGGTCCCGCTATTGCATCCACGCTCCCACTGCGCCTCCTCATGTGATTACAACTTAATCATAGGCACGTAGGCCCGACAATAAACGAGAAATATAATGGAGGTTCGCAGACCTCAATAATAATAATCACAAGTACACACATCACACGGTCCATGATCATCCGTCCACACATCATACATCACATGTATAAATAATCATCATCATGTAGGACTACTAGATAATAAAAAATAATAATAATCAACTAAACCTTTTAATTAATTAATATTTTTCTGAAATCAGGGACATGTAGGGAATTTCTCAATTCCTAAGGGTATTTTCGTAATTTGGACAAAAAGACAGAAACTGGAATTTCTCAAATTTCGAGGGGCAAAACTGTCTTTTGCCCAAAAACCCTAATTCCCTCTTACTGCTGCCGCTGCCGCCGCCGCCACCCTGCTGGCGGCGGCCTATGCGGCGGGGCGAGGGCGCTGCCCTCGACTGCAGGCGGCACGCCCGCTGGCGGCGATGCCGCTGCGGGTGGGCGCCCCCTTCGGGCGCCGCTGCCTCCGCAGGTGGTGCTGTACCGCCGGGCGGCCGCCCCTGTGGGGGGGTCTCGCCCGCGGGAGCAGCGGCGGCAGGCGTCGCGCGTCGCTACCCTGTGGCGGCAGGCGCCGCTGCCCTGCGGTGCCTCTGCCCGTGGGTTGCCAGCCCCGCCGGCAGCAAGCCTGCTCCAAGCAGACCGCCGGCCGGCTGCTGCAGGCACAGCGCTTGCGCATGCGCCGGCGCTGTGCTGCCTGGCTGCGGCTGAGGCTGCCGCTGCAGGTGGCTGCAGGCATGCAGATCGAGGGCAGCAACTGTTGCTGCCCTTCCTCGCTTTTGCGTCAACGATTTTGACGTCAAAATTCTTCCTAAACACAATACACGTAGTTCAAAACCAATCATTCGCACGAACAACCTGGCTCTGATATCACTGTTGGGAAATCATTGGGGGGCGACATCATATGCGCAGCGGAAGAACAAGAAAACAAAAATCCCCGATTCCCAAAAAGATGTTCGTCGTCGTGCGAAGATTGGTGCGTAAAAATCCGCAAAACACAAAACTGCGTATAGAGATTGTGTTACCTAGGGAGATCGTATATCCCTGTTTCGTTGCAGATCCTTAGGAGAGGGTGAAGGAGGTCAAGCGTCCTCCTCTCTAGCGGTGATCCACACAGCAGGGTTGTGACGATGCTCCTCAAAACTCCAGGCCTACTTTGAGGTGGAAAGGGAGAGGAGAATAGGAAAGGCAAGCAAAGACTCTAGCCTATGAGGCTGTGAATCCCTCCTATTTATAGAGATCCCGTGTCAAACCCTAATGGGTCCTTCCCTAGTGGGTATTGGATCTGCATCCAATAAGACAAGGGCTCCGTCGGATATCTCATATCCGAACCTCTACTCATCGCAATGCCTACCATATGTGTGTGACCCTCTAGGCCCAATATCGAGCTGGCCGTGAGTCATACCTGTCAGAACTCCTTCTAACTCAGTGAATTATTATCTCTGTAATAATTCACTCGACTCATCGACTACAGACGTACTAGGCCACTACGCCGTAGTCCCCAGACGATACAGGGGAATCCAATCCATTGGACCTGTCTGTCCTCAGTTACCATGTACCTATTGTCCCTCATCCATCTAATATCCCAGAGACCGTATATCGAGCATGGTGCTGTCAGACCCATACGGTTTCTACTCGAGTCTCGCTCTAATCGGATTCTCCCGGAGAACTCTTTCTCTCTCAACCCGAATGACCCTGGCCAGGGATTTGTCTGAGCAAGAACACATAGGATATTCCTCTCATGACGCCGAGAGTGGATGATCCTCTATTGACACTCAATAGCCCTCGTAAGGTCGACTACCACTCTCAATGGCCAGCTGTACTAGATCTGGGGACAGCTAAACCTATAAGTCTGGTATCAAAGAGTGGAGCACTCATACAGGACATCCTTGGTGTCTCAAGTCTAAGGACCAGATACACCACTAGGACTACGGAATCGATGTCTGACAATAAGGCATCATCAACCATCCAGCATTCCGTAAGCGGATCAATCAGTGAACTCATTCTCCAATGAGCACCTGTATTGTATCCCTAGTTTCCCTACACGACCAACTATGAGACCAGCTGCATCCATCATATGGACGGGTATACAGCACACCAGTCTATCCGGTTATCACGATGTCCCTCTCGAGTAACCTATGACCGGGATCATTTAGGATATGTGTTTAAAGGTGAATCGATCTCATTATCGTGATCTCATCACGATCCGATTCCCATTGCACAAATCCAAGGACATCACAATATATATATGCACATATGCAATAGTTATAAAGTGATATACGCCAAAATATAATAAGCAAAAAGATTTTGTATCAAGTCACACGTGTCATCACTCACGTGATTGGCTTGCTGGGCACCTATGACTAGCACTATGGTCGTTGCGCACCACTCCCAAAACCGCAACCGGAGAATCCCCATACAGCCTCGCGTTCGGAACTGAGGCTGTCCTGCCACCTGAGGTAGCCATCACCACCCTCCGGACACGAAGCTACGACGAAAAGGCTTCGGACGAAGGACTCCGAGCAGCCCTCGATCTGTTGGAAGAACGGCGCGCCAACGCACATGTAAGAGCCCTCTCGTACAAAAGGGCGGTCGCAAAGATTTACAACCGAAGGGTGCAACCCCGGCCCATCAGACTAGGTGACTTGGTCCTGCGAAGGACCAAAGTCAGCGACCCGACCAGAGCAAGAGGCAAGTTAGCTCCAAACTGGGAAGGCCCATACCGGGTGGCCGAAGTCATCAGAATCGGAACATTCCGACTCACCACAATGATGGGCCATCCCCTGCCAAGGACTTGGAACGCCCAAAACCTCAAAAAATACTTTCCGTAAGAAAAAGATTGGGCTGAAGATAGAGCCGTGCCGAGTCGCAGACAGTCTACCGGAGAAGGGAAAGATCATGTTTATTCAAAAAGCGGGTTACAAAACAAAGCAAAAGAGTACAAAAATCATCATTCCTCGGGGGCATCCGGGCTGTCATCGAAGGGAACATCGGCTGGCATTCCGACGTCCAGGTCCTCAAGGAAGGAACCAAAGGGATCCTCCACAACCTCCGAGCCGGGGTTGCGCACCTTGAAACGGGCAAGGGCAACCCGATACCCGTACTCGTACGAAACCCGCCCGGTCCGGACAAGGCCGAGCTGGAATCCCGGGGAGTCTTTGTAGTCCTCGATCAGCTTCTTTTCCCTCCCCGGCCTCTGGCGGATTTCGGCGTCAAGAGCCTCTGAGGCACCCCGCGCCTCTGCTCGCGACTCCTCGAGGCATCGAAGCAGCTCAAGGGAGTCCGCCCTCGCCGAACGAGCCTCGGCCACCGACGCTCCCAATTTCGTCTGGAGCTCCGTATTACGCCCCTCCGACGTCTCCAGCCACGCCTGGAACTCCGCGGACCGCTCCGTGGATGCTTGGAGCTCAGATCGAAGGCGCACCGCCTCCGCCTCCAAGTCCGAGGCACGCTGCTCGGCCGCCGCGACTGCCTCAGGGCCCGCTCCAGCTCGCGCTTCGTCCGCCTGCCGCCGGAGCTCGGCATTGCGACTACTCAGGGCAGCAATGACACGTCCCGCGTCACGGACGCGATCCATCAGCGCAGCGGCATAGTGGTTGCCCTGGGGAAGGGGAAAGGTCAAAATCAGGCATGTCCTAAAAACGCACAAGCAGAGCGACGAGACAACACTTACCCACAACAGCGACTTAGCAGATTTGCTAAGCAGAACCTCGGAGGATAAAGTGTACAAATCCCGAGCTATGTCGGGATGCAGCCCTCCGCGGACGAACTTGGCCGCACAATCGCCGTCGGCCCACACCTGGCTGCCCCGGGTGAGACCGTCCCACCGGCCCACTAACGGGTCAGTGGCCGCGCCGCGCGGAAGAGCGCCCACCTCCCGCGCCAAGTAAGGCTCGTCCTCTCTCCCGAGCGGAAGACGAAGAAGCTCGCGGATGGAGGGCTGGCGAGGCGCCTCCATCACCGCACGACCACTCGGACCAGCCGTGCCCTCCTCCTGACTCCCCGCGGCATGGTCCACCGGCGCTACGACGCCCTCGACCGCTGGTGCTGCAGCAGCCCTCGCCGCCGGCGCCACGACTCCTTCCACTGAGGCCGGGACCACCTCAAGACCGTCGCTCGGAAGCACCCGTGCCTTCTTCCGAGGTTGACCGGCCTCGACGTCCACGGGGGCCTCCCTCGTTCCCACCCTGGCGACGACAAGCGAACGGCCCGACGCGGCCGAAGAAGTTTTTCCCCCTCGAAGGGCCTCGAGACGCACCATCTCTGCGAGAGAAGGCCAAAACAACCATCAGTTAAGCAGGCAGCCCGTGAGCGAAATGAGAACCCCTAGAAAACCGCCCCGGGGAGCATACCTAGAGGCACCGGGCTGAGACCTGCCTCCGCCAACCACCATTCGGACATATTCCGGATGGCTCGGAGGCCGGGAGGATCTCTCTAAGCCTCTGGAGCTCTCGGCCCCCCTCGTCATCCAAAACCGGGACGGTGTTGTCTATCACACGTGCCCCCCAGCGGATCCCAAACCCCCAATCTCCCGGGCGGCTGACGAAAAAGAAATGCTCCTTCCACCCCTTATTGCTGGAAGGAGCCCCGCTCACCCGAAAACCCGCTCGGGCGGACATATAGTAGCCCCTCGACCCCTTGGTAAGACGGAAGCAAGAAAGGAAGAGGGCACGGGTCGGGGTTATATGGGCATAGTGACACTCCCCCAAAAACGCCACCAGATAGCGCCATGAGTTCGGCGCCATCTGGGACGGGGAGATGCGCCACCAGGAAATACACGAAACTATGACGGGGTGTAAGGGGAGGCGTAGCCCGGCCTCGAAAGCATCTAGGGTAAGGGCAAAGCCCCCAGGAATTGGGTCATACGCCCGTTGACCGGGCTCGGGAGCATGAAGGACGAACTCCTCCGGGATACCATAACGATCCCGGAGGAGGCTCAGCGACGACTCGCCCACGGTAGAGTCGTGGTCGTGCGGCCACATCAGGGCCTCAAGGGCCCGGGTCGCCTTCTCATCGGACGACGATGCGGGATTCGACGAAATCGCCGTCTCCACGGCCTTCGAAGAGGACGAAAGGGAGGAGGAAGACGCCATTCTCACTAACCTTTAGCAAAGAAAGAAGGGACGATAGGTGCAAGACAAGTGAAGGTGCACGAGGTAGCGCGATGAAAACAGATGAAGGAAACCCCAGCGGCCAACCTCAGGCTACCTATAAGCAGGCCGCGCCCCGCCAAAACGCAACCCCTCGTCTCCCAAAAAACGCTTCAAAAAACAAAGAGCATCACCTCGCCATAAATGCAGTATGACATGGCTGCCAGCGGCAGCGCGGTGCGAAGGCGCCCAATCATATCAGCCTCGAAAACCAGCAGCCCCAAAAAGGGGAACCCTTTACTTTCCCCAGAAGAAAACCGGCAGCCTCCCGCGCCCGCACACGTTCGAACAGCCAATCCCCGGCCGCAACCGATCGCCGGCCGAAGGCCGAGCGCCGCCTCGGCCGCAGCCCTTATACGGCGAAGGCCTCGGCTTCGTTCCGGCCGGGCCCCGCAACCTCGGCTCTACGCCATTCCGAGACACACCTGCGCGGTCACCCCGCCTGCATTGTGCCCCTCGGTCCTCGGCTCTAAGCCATTCCGAGACACACCTGCGTGGTCACCCCGCCTGCGTTGTGCTCCTCGGTCCTCGGCTCTACGCCATTCCGAGACACACCTGCGCGGTCACCCCGCCTGCGTTGTGCTCCTCGGTCCTCGGCTCTACGCCATTCCGAGACACACCTGCGCGGTCACCCCGCCTGCGTTGTGCTCCTCGGTCCTCGGCTCTATGCCATTCCGAGACACACCTGCGCGGTCACCCCGCCTGCGTTGTGCTCCTCGGTCCTCGGCTCTACGCCATTCCGAGACACACCTGCGCGGTCACCCCGCCTGCGTTGTGCTCCTCGGTCCTCGGCTCTACGCCATTCCGAGACACACCTGCGCGGTCACCCCGCCTACGTTGTGCTCCTCGGTCCTCGGCTCTATACCATCCCGAGACACACCTGCGCGGTCACCCCGCCTGCGTTGTGCTCCTCGGCCCTCGTCGGCTCCATCGCCCACGAATCCGACCCTACTCGGCCTCCCGACTGAGTTGCGCGCCTCAACCTGGCGCTGCCAACCCGTCTGCGGCACACCTCGCAGATCCGTCTGAACGGTCCTCCTGAAGCAGGAAGCCATGCATCGGACTCCCTACATGCAAAACCGACGCATAGCTCCTTTCGGATGGGGGCATTTGATAGGGGTAGTTAATTAATTCGACATAACACCCCGGATTCGACGTAACACACCCCCGGACAAAGGTCTTGTGCGGCGCACTGCCCCAGAACGAGCATTAACAACGACATGACACGCGCCCATATCGAACGTACCCAAACGACCCCCCCGGCAGAACCCCCATCATCGGCCAAGACAGGGGGAGGCGTTGACTGACACCCCCCATACCCTGCGGCAGTTCGGCCCTCCACGCAACGACCACGACAGCGACAGACGCTATCAGAGGTACGAGCCCTGCCCTGGCAGTATGGCACATCAGGTAACATCAAACCCGCTTATAAATACCCCCTGATTCCTAACGAAGGAGGGGGGGGCTCTCTCACTCAACACTCCACTCCACATCACTGACTCGAGCGTCGGAGGGGTCGGGCCGAGCCACCGACCCGACCTGTGTGCAGGCACGCGACCGTAGCTGAGCCCTCTCGGCATGGCGGAGCTTCCCAGCCAGGCCCACTGCATCCGCCATCTCAGGATCCCAAGGAGGAACCACGTCTGAACCTAGCCATTTGGAGCCTTGAACCAGCCGCGTCGACCCCGAGGTCACGGCTAAAAAGTTACTTACCGTAACAGTACTAATTGCGGTAAGTAAACTAGATGCTATAGTGGTTTCATTCTGGATTTCCTTACTTATTGCTTCCTCGCCTCCTACTAAGTCCAGTGTTCGGCAACTACTTTTCTATTTCCTTCTCCTGTTCCAGTTCTGGTTCTTGAGATATAGTAGTTAAGGTTTGATGCTCAGCAGGTATAGTAGGCTTTGCTTTCAGGCAAGCATATACTAGTTTCATCCTGGCCAAGTCACTAAGGGCTAAGTAACTACGAGTTACACTAGTTGCATTCTTTGACTACAACACTCTACTTTAGAATAGAGTTTTCTGGTTCCTTTGCTATCGCTGTGAGACAAGCCCTATAAAAAAGGTGATATAGCATCTGTGAAGAAATTCTGAATTGTTGCCTATTGCAAGAGGTATTGTAGCCTGAGTTAGCTGAGCCGGATAGATATAATAATAGAATATCTAAGAAATAGAAATAATAATAGAAGAAATAGAATATTTACCGCTACCCGTCAGCAGGATATAAAGCCAAAGAAAGAATGCCCGCCCAGCTACTACAGTGCCAAGGTCAGCATCAGACAAGCAACGTAGCTAGGCTCTTCTCTTTCTATAGGAGCACGTTTAGAAGTGGTTAGTATATAACTCCTATAACTCCTAATTGAGTGTTGAATACCTTGACTCTGGTGCCTGTATTGTATTAAACTAATAAGGAAATGCAGTATCAAGTCAATCAGCAACAAGCGCGGGAAGGAACGGGAAGTAGACTCAAGAATCAGCAGTGCCAGTGAAGTCGATGAGATCAGTAGCTTGATCGGAATAAGGTAAAGAATAAGGATCATCATAAGGAGCAAGAAAGTCCATCGGAACAGGCGCAAGAGTCGGGTCAGCTAGAAGTGGTTCTTAACTGAGAGTAGAGTTTGGGGTCTATTAGTAGCTCTCCGGTGACAAGTAGATTTCTGTTCTTGTTGAATACCTTGTATCATCTGCTTTCCTATATAAGAAGAGAGAGAAGAAGCTTTAGCCCTTGTATAACACGCAAGAGAAAACTCCTTCGCCCTACTAGTAAAGAAGAGAATTGCCTGTTACAAAAGAAGAATCAGAAGATGCTAAGATGCTGCCAGAATTCTGAAGTTGACTCATAGCCAACAGTACTAGATGATGCCTTTATTGAATCAGAGGATTGAGCGAGGTATAATAGAAGCCGGTAACTAACTAACTAACCGAGTGATGTGCTCTGTACCTCTGTCTTTCCACTTTGCTAGCAACAACTCCTTCCCTCTTTTTTTTTCTTTCCCTTTGGAGAATTCCCCCATCCCTTTTTACTAGCTGATCCTCCACCCTCTATCTCCTTCTCAGTATAGCATCCTCCTGTCTGATTACTTCTACTTTATTATATCATTCTTTATATCATTTTATGTGTTCCTTTCTTTGTTAATAGGCTTATTTTGGCTCTCTCCTCGTTCTATTTTCCATAGCTGAGCTTTTCTTTATTCTCCAACTAGTGCATTCTTCCGCTTCAACCTCCTCGCCCATTCATCCACCCCTCTTGTGGCAATTCCCCTATGCGGTCTTACTTAGATGGGTATGCCTCTTCGTTGCTTTTATTCATGCCATCTCTCTACCCTATTCTTTGTCTTCCACATCTCGTACCCCTCGGACGCTCTCTCTCTTCTTCTTGCTAGGGTGTGTTTGCAGTTTCTCCCTTTCTCCTGTGTTTTCGGTTCCCCTACAGCTTCTATCTCAGCTCCCTATATGCTCTTTTACATCCTCTTAATCTCCCGTTAATCCAGTTTTCCATGCCCTCTCTGGATCCTATAGTAGTAGAAGTTGTTATTGTCAATTCAGTGGGCGATCTAGCGAGTTTAGTCTAGGCTAGGTTCCTTGTGAGCGAGTATCTATAGGTTCCTTGTGAGCGAGTAATAATTCATCTTGTCGTCTTAGCGTGTTCGATTCTGTATTTATTTATTTCGAGAAAGATAATCAGCAGAATCAAGATACGGTGAGTAAGCATAAGAATAATAAGTTGAAAGATCAGATGCAGTTCGAAAGGAAGCTATAAGCGAAGGAAGTGGGTAAGAACTTAAAGTGGATTACGGTTCGGGTGGCGCTTACGCTGAGTAGATATGGTTTCAAGTGAAGTCTATGAGATATTTTATTGGCTTTCCCGAGTAGAGAGAAGGGGTTGGGGAAGAATAGAGTTTATATCCTATAGAAGCAGGACTATAAGCAAGATCCGTTCGAGTTAATTCCGTTTCTGGTCGAGGTACAGCAGAAAGTTTAGTGGAAAGTCTGGTTGAGGGTGTTGAAGTAGTAGATGTAGATGGATTATAAGCTTTACCAAGAGAATAAACAGTATCAAGGTTATAAGCCGCAATGAAAGTTCTTGTCTTAGATAGATGGATAGAATCCGCTGTGCGAGGAAGGGAGAGTTATGTTATTGGCAGTGCCAGCAATCGGGTCTGTTCTTGTTTAATCCCTTGTTTCATCCCAGTCTCCAAGAGAATAAGCATCCAGAGACCTATACTATACTAGAACAATTGACGAACTAGGCTTTCCTCGCCATAAGTGTATAGGCTTAGTTGCCATAACAGTAGAGCATCTTAAAGCAAGGGCCAGGGCTGGGTAAGAAAGATCTTTACTTAGTTGAAAGAGCGAGATAGGGAGGGCTCTCTTTCTGGACAAAAAAGCACTCTAAGGGCATTTCCCGATCTTTGAAGCCCTTGAACTCACCTTCATTCAACAATTATAACATCTAAATTCTCCTCGGGATTTGACTCTTCTCACGAATTGGATTTGAACCAATATCTCAGGGCAACTTTCCGTTTAGTCGATCGTGATGTGTCTGTCCTCATTATAGTCCTCAAAAAATCCATAGTATTTCCAAATACCCACTATTAGAAAAAGAATATTCCTGAAGCAATTGTAGCAGCTCCCGCACCCATGGATTTGACACCTTTGAACATCTCGGCTCGGGGTAGGGGAGAGGCAATCAGCTAAGGAATTCTGCATCAGTCAACAATGCGAATAAAAGCTTTGATAGGTGGGCGAAGCTCGACCATGGCTAGTGCAAAAACGAATCTGAAAGCCTAAGTTTCCACGCAAGCCGGTTCATCACGACAATATATTCGTGCAAGTTGCTTCGTCGACAACACAAGGACTCCGAGTCACACACTAACCCCAACCAACAAACAGCCGAGGATGCCCCACTGCGAAAAACTAGATAGATAAGCCTAGCAACGGGCCCGCTTTTTCTATCATTATTATATATACATATATACGTGCAATTCGAAATAGAGCTAGACAGGGTAAATATTCCTTTGGTAGCTCAAACGCCTAAACTAAAGCATGAATCCAGGCGAGTTAGAGCACAAGCGACCATTAAGCTAGGAAAGTAACCCTTCTTCAAGTCATAATTCAACTCATTACCGAATATACAATAGAGTTTCGCCTCATGAATTCGAGTAAACCAAACCCCCTCATATTCAATAAACACTATAAAACCAACAATAAAGAACTAAGACAAGGAGGACTTGAATTGCGTAAGAGATGACTTCTAGACAAAGAACCAAATCAAAGGATCCATTGAAAACAGGGAGTATGAAAGAGGGTCTCCATTTGGCTTCTGCTGGTTTAAATGCTAATCGGTGAATCGATCTCTTTTGTGGAATTAGGGTGCCCGGTCCTTTTGATAGCAGTGGTTGAGTGACTGAGTGTGGTTGAGTGACTGAGTCTGGATCTAGTCCCTACTAGTCTCGTTCCTTTCCAGTCTGACGTGCAAGTCAATTCAAAGCGTCTACTCAATAGACTCTTATACTAAAAGCTTATACGCTTCACTAGTTGTACCATACGCAGCACTAGTTGTACCTAAGGAGGAGTTCTTTTCCGGATGTGTAAGATGAGTCGACTTACTTACTACATCGCGTTAGCTTCCTACTTTTGAGTTTGGATATTACTTCCTGTCTTTTCGAAACCTTATGTCTCATATGCATCACCAATCCTTGTATCTCGAAAAAAAAGAGCACTTGGAGATAAGTATAAGGTAAGGAAGGAGCACCACTACAAAGTATAAGGTAAGGAAGGAGCACCACTTCTAAAGTGGATGAGTCTCCGCCCACATAATTTGGTTGTTCTTTCATCAGTCACTGAGGTTTGATCCGCAGCAGTATAGCATGAGTAGCTAGGCCGCTCATTACGCTTCCTATCAAACAAAACAAACAGAGGAGAGGGAACTCGGCAGCTTATAAGGATTGGATTCATGCCATTATGGCCGTCTTCGATAGCTTTAAGAGTAATGGTTTCTTTATAGTATCGGTTTATTGGCTTTGACAACTTTCTAAGGTACTTTTTGTCTCACCGTTGCTCGACGCGATACGTTTTTCTAGAAACAGTTCGTGCGGTCTGTCAGTCAGCAAGTATAAGTATAGGATTGAAAGGGTTCGAATTCACAAAGTGGAGCGAAGCTCAATTGTGGTTATTTTGCTTCCTTTCCTTTCTATTTCGGGAGCAGCCGACTGGTAGCTCTATCGCATGTTGTCGTAGGCGGAGATCCTCAAGTTGTCAACGAGCCCTCACTGAAAGATATGCTCCTTGTCTGTGATTGCAATCTCTGGCTGGAGAAAAGAAAGATGGATACTTCGTCGTGATGGGACAGATTACCAAGTTTGGTAGGTAGGAGAACACAGGCCGGGATAAAAGAAATCTCCTATGATTCGAGATAAGTGCTTTCTTGTGGTCAACGCTCGCCTCGTAATAGAGAGAATTGTACACCTGTTATCCAAGCTGCTCCGCGTAGTTACAGCGGTTCGGTCATTTGGCAGCACCCCTTGAACCAATAACAGGAGCGAAAGACCTATAGCTGATACGAAAGCCTACCTCGCGATGAAAGACGCAAATGGGAAAACACAGTGTGAGAACCCGTTTTTGTATAACCGAAAGAAAGCCTTCTTCTATAATAAATAAGCTTTTTAAGAATCCGCTGCTATTGAACCCCATGGAGGAAGGTGGTTCGGCAGCTCTTATCTTATTTGTAGTGGTAAGTGGGAAGAAGATCTTTATTCGTAGTGGTAAGTGGGAAGAAGACTAGCGGCGCTTGAACTTGTTCGAAAGTAACATACATGTTGACGACTAAGAAGCCAGATCCGATAAAGCAGCAGGATCAGTGAGCAGCTCAATTCCTTATTTCTATAGATAGATAGGTAAGACGTTATCGTTCTTAAAGTGGAGCTCGGGTGCGCTTGGCTTCATCTACCTTAGCTTCTGACTTCCAAAACCAACTTATTACCTGCTGACACAAACAAAACTCTCTCATTACCAAGGAAACCTTACCTGAATTCATAATGGAACTTAAGGGCATGCTCTCTAACAAATGGAACTTACGGGCATGTTCTCTAACATAGGAATGAAAACCCCTCTCTTACCTGCTACCTCTCATGCCAATTACTTAAGGGGACCAGTTTACTTTCTTTCCTAAGTAGTGTCTGGCTTACAGTAGAGTAAGTAGTCCAGAACTTCGTTTTCTTCCTTTATTTACTTGTATCATTCGGATCCTTTCACCAATACCGATGCGTAAGATTTGTCATAGTAAACTCCCTTTCCTTTAGCCGAAGTCAACACAAAGAATTATGAAACTGATATTATTTTGACATCTACACAATTCACTTAAGGGCCAGTACTTAATTCGATATACCACCTCAGGCGCGGCACCCCCACCACATACATGAGCTTACCGCCTCAAAGCATGGAATTGACCTCGCATCAAAGAAAGAAACCTCTTAAACACCCTCACTCGACACTGATTGAATTGCCCATTGCCTGGGAAACTCATTAACTTCCCGCAATGCCTCTTTCTTCTTCAAATCCTGAGAAGAGCATTCCTTCCCACTTGAATTCTATCTTATATGATAGAACTGATTCAACAAGGGGCCAAAAGCTACTGGGCAAACTGATTCTATTCCCTCTAGACTTTACTCGCACTGCTCGCTCCTTCATTTGATCCAAGTAATAATGGAATTGCCAACTTCCCTTCCCGCACACTGAGTCTTTTAGTGCCCACTCGTATACTCGGTTAAGCCTTACCTCTGTCAACTAATTCACTTACAATATCGGAATAAACAGAATCATTAGCCGAGGCGGGGGGGTGTAATAGACATCTAATCAGACTTTGGATAAGGAGCTAACAAGCAGACACAAGTCTCAAGGACCAAGCAGACTCCTCATTAAGTAGACCCTAGACAATGGAATTCTTTCCTTTAAGAATATAGTTTACTTACCGCCTATAGGGCTCTCAAAATACCCTTGCAATAATACAAGCGACTACTCTAGCATGGGAAGCCGAATCTACTCTTTTGAATGCCTACTATGCGCTCAAGGGAATAACCACCAGTTCTTGGACGTATTATGGAGGCTTCTCTACTTCTACTCAAAAGTCTTCTACTAGATGCGAATTCCACTCGCCCAGCAGAGCCAGCAGGGTTCACAGAGAAATAGCATTTGCATCTTTGACTTTACTTGCAGCCGGGTAATGAGTGAGAAGTGAGTCCTGCATCCGCCCTTAAACTAGATCATACCTATGCTTAGTATTAAGAAAAGAATGAAGAGCTAGTGAGGAAGCTGGAAGGAAAGAAATCAATAAATAAATCCGAGGAATGGAACTCCCCGAACTGCTGCCGCGACCAATTACTTAAGGGCACATCTTCAGTAATAACAACTAATAAGTATACTATATTATGTTTCTTATTATAGTAGTCTTTGCGTGTCTTGTCGGTGTGAAAGCCTAATCCTCAAAAGAAGGGAAAACTCCCCCTTATACAGTAATAGGAGCTAGATCTATCCCTTGCTTATTTACCAATACCTTGGAAGTCTTGACCTGGACCTTGAACTTCACCCTCTCTATACTCTAAGTCAGCTACTGAATGAAAGAATTCAACTGGCACAGCTTCTTCTTTAGTAGACCTAACTGGCACAGCTTCTCAATAGGATTCAACTCACACTCGAGCAGTACTAAAGGTCTTCCACTCTGCAACTAGAGTATAGTCTATTTCCATTCTTCCTTTCGAGCATACCCTTCCTTATTAAGGCCGCTTTCAAGACTAAGCTAACGGAGCATGAGCGAGAGGCGAGGACAACTTTATAGATGCTGTTAGAGCTAGTCCCAGGAAATTTACCACAAGGTAATTTTGGCAACCTAACAAGACAATAAAACGGAAAGAATAAAAACGAGACAAGAACACCAGATATACGTGGTTCGGTCAATTGACTTTGACCTACATCCACGGACGAAAGAGGAGCAAATTACTACTGCAAAAGAGGGACAATTACAAATGCCTTAGGAAGATGTTCCTAGGCCATAAAACACCTGAAAATACTAAACAAGGAAAAACCAAACTATAAGTCCAAACTATTTAACTGAGTTTTTCTTGTGGTGCATCTGACTTCAAAGCCCAGGCCCTTATTTATAGTTCCAAGACGAGACAACAAGTCTGATTTTCCCGATGTGGGACTATGAGACTTGCCAAACTAACAAATCTCTACCTTGACATGTTCCAACAAAACTTGCTCCACCTTCTTCATAAAAGCCCCAACGGGCAATCACCAACAATGAACACCAACCAAGTCCAAGCACTGCTTGAACTTGTAAACCGGAAGAGGCTTCGTAAACATATCAGTTGGATTGTCCTTCGTATGAATTTTCTGAACAAGGACTTTTCCCTCAGCAATGATATCCCGAATAAAATGAAACTTCACATCGATGTGTTTTGTCCTCTCATGATACATCCGGTCTTTAGTCAAATGAATAGCACTTTGACTATCACAGTAAATTGTAGTAACACTTTGATGCAGACATAATTCGCTGAACAATCCTCTTAACCATAAAACTTATTTGATCGCCTCTGTCACTGCCATATATTCTGCCTCTGTAGTAGATAAAGCTACGACAAGTTGTAAGGAAGCTTTCCAACTAACTGCACAACCGCCAACGCAAAATACATAGCCTGTCAAAGATCTTCGTTTATCAAGATCCGTAGCATAATCAGAGTCGACGTAACCAACCAAAGTGTCACGATTTTTCCCAAATTCCAAACAAACATCTGAAGTCCCTTGCAAGTATCTGAGAATCCACTTCACAGCCTGCCAATGTGTTTACCTAGGCGAGACATATATCTATTAACCACACTGACTGCTTGTGAAATATCTGGACGAGTACAAACCATTGCATACATAATACTGCCGATGGCACTAGAATATGAAACTTTCACCATATATTCTTCCTCTTCAACTGACTGTGTTGACTGAGCAGCACATAGCCGAAAATGGCTAGCAAGAGGAGTACTCACTAGCTTAGCATTTTTCATGCCAAACCTCTCCAAGACTTTCTTGAGGTAATTTTTCTGAGTCAGAAATAATTTTCCAACTCCTCGATCTCTTTTGATCTCCATGCCAAGAATTTTCTTAGCTGCTCCCAAATCTTTCATTTCAAATTCACTACTCAGTTGCATTTTTAAAGTGTGAATTTCTGACAAATTCTTAGCTGCAATAAGTATGTCATCAACATAAAGCAACAAATATACAAAAGAGCCATCGGTTAACTTCCGGAAGTAAACACAACTATCATACATGCTCCTCATGTAACCATGACCCAACATAAAAGAATCAAACC
This sequence comes from Musa acuminata AAA Group, assembly GCF_036884655.1. Taxonomy (NCBI): domain Eukaryota; kingdom Viridiplantae; phylum Streptophyta; class Magnoliopsida; order Zingiberales; family Musaceae; genus Musa; species Musa acuminata. The sequence continues at coordinate 14,417,449 of NC_088329.1, read as the reverse complement.
TCTTATACCACTGTCTTGGAGACTGCTTCAATCCATACAAGGATTTCTTTAACAAGCAAACATGGTCTTCCTTACCATCACCTTCAAATCCATGAGGTTGCTCCATATAAATTTGTTCTTCAAGTTCACCATGTAAGAAAGCTGTCTTGACATCAAGTTGCTCCAATTCCAAATCATACATGGCAACTGACTATAGCCCTTTGCAACCAATCGTGCTTTGTACCTTGCATCTTTAACCCCTGGAATACCTTCCTTCCTTTTGAAGACCCATTTGTATCCAACAATTTTCTTACCTGAAGGCAGCTTCACAAGATCCCAAGTTCTATTCCGATGGAGAGACTCAATTTCTTCATTCATCGCAATCAACCACTTAGCAGAATTATCACAAGAAACTGCATCTGAGTAGGAAGTAGGCTCACCAACTTCACTTGTCTCTTCTACAACAGACAAAGCATATGCAACCAAATTTGCATATCTTTGTGGTGGTCGAATATCTCTCCGTGGTCTATCCTTGGCTATGGAATATTGCTCTTCCTCTGGAGCAACTGCATCAGTAGACTCGGGACCATCTATTGGCATTCTTTGAGAAGAAGAGTTCGATTGAAAAGAATTAGAACTCCCAATCTCAAGCTCCACCTGCTTCTGTGCACTATCATTTGTACAACTAGTAGAATCCTCTTTAGAAGATAACATAAACAATTCATCAAAAGTAACATCTCTACTGATTATAAATTTTGGGGATTTGGGATCAGAACACCATAATCTGTATCCTTTCACCCCATAAGCATATCCAAGGAAAGTGTATTTTTTAGCTCGAGGCTCTAATTTTCCTTCATTTACATGCATGTATGCTGGACACCCAAAAATTTTTAAATCAGAATAATCAGCAGGAGTACCTGACCAAACTTCCTCTGGAGTTTTAAAGTTAAGTGCTGTAGAAGGAGCGCGGTTGACAACGTAACAGGCCATATTAATCGCCTCTGCCCAAAAGTCCTTTGTCAACCCTGCATTTGAGATCATACACCTTGCTCTCTCCAAGAGTGTTCTGTTCATACGTTCGGCCACACCATTTTGTTGAGGCATCATCCTAACAGTGCGATGCCGAGCAATTCCTTCATTTTTGCAAAATTCTTCAAAGTCACCTTCACAAAATTCCATGCCATTATCTGTTCGAAGCCGCTTAATCTGTTTACCTGTTTGTTTCTCAATCAAAACCTTCCATTGTTTAAATGTTAGAAAAACATCATTTTTATACTTCAGAAAATAAACCCAAACTTTCCTGGAATAATCGTCAATGAAAGTCAACATATACCTGGCACCACCCTTAGATTGAACATGAGCTGGACCCCAAAGGTCTGAATGAATATAGTCAAGAGTACCTTTCGTTTTGTGAACTGCCGGAGAAGTGAAGCTGACTCTTTTCTGCTTTCCAAAAATGCAGTGTTCACAAAAATCAAGTGGCCCAGTACTCTGTCCGTAAATTAGACCCCTTTTGCTCAATATGCTCAAACCTTTTTCGCTCATATGACCCAAACGCATATGCCATAATTTGGTGATGTCAGAATCAGACAATGATGATGACGAAACTGCAACCGAACCTGTGACAGTAGTTCCCTGCAGAATATACAAGCTACCAGACCTACAAGCTTTCATAACAATAAGGGCACTTCTAGAAACTTTCATAACTCCACCTTCAGCTGTGTATTTACACCCAAGGGCCTCTAGGGTGCCTAAAGAGATGAGATTCTTTTTTAAATCAGGAACATGTCTAACATTAGTGAGCGTCCTCACAATACCATCATGCATTTTAATTCGGATTGTACCTCTACCAACAACATCACATGCGGCATTATTGCCCATCAAAACAATTCCACCATTACAAGATTCATATGTGGAAAACAAATCCCTATTGGGACACATGTGATAAGAATAATCTGAATCTAAAATCCATTCATTTTTAGACCTCGTCCTGTCATCAATAGTAGAAAAAATATTTCTAACAATCTCATCAGTTGCTACACTAACTTCGGCGGATTCAGTAGTTTTTTCAACAAATTTTTCCTTTTGCTTTAATTTATTTTTCAATTTAAAGCAATCAGATTTAATGTGCCCCATTTTATGACAATATCTGCATTCCAAATTTCTATGTCTGGATTTAGATCTAGATTTAGATCTACTACTGTCGAATTCTCTTTCATCCATTCTCCCCCTAACAACTAGACCCTCAGCCTGATTCTCTCTATTTTCCCCAGTGATATTCCTGTCTATATGCTCCTTAGATTTCAATGCAGATTTAATTTCTTGATACAAAACTGTTTCTTTTCCATAAATCAAAGTATCACGGAAATGCTTAAAAGATCGGGGAAGAGAACACAAGAGTAACAAAGCCTTATCCTCATCATCAATTTTTGCATCTATATTCTCCAAATCCATAACCAAAGAATCAAACTTATCAAGATGTGAGAGTATAGATGTAACTTCAGTCATCCGAAGCATATATAGACTCTGCTTCAAGTAGAGATGATTCTCCACTGTCCTCTTAATGTACAAGGCTTTAAGCTTGTCCCACATGCTCTTAGCCGTAGTCTCCGTAGCTACCTCCCGTAAAACCTCGTCAGAGAGATTTAGAATGATGCTTGATCGGGCCTTCTTATCCATACCCGCAAGCTCTTCTTTTAACATATCATCTGGAATGCTCTCGGCTCCCTGTAGTACCAAATCAACTCCGTCTTGAACCAGAATGGCCTCCATCTTAAGTTGCCACAAGCCGAAGTTGACATTTCTGTCGAATTTCTCGACAACAATCTTTGTTATTGTCATCATTGCCAAAAGATCCCAAAACCAGGCTCTGATACCAGTTTGTTAGAGCTAGCCCCAGGAAATTTACCACAAGGTAATTTTGGCAACCTAACAAGACAATAAAACGAAAAGAATAAAAACGAGACAAGAACACCAGAACACCAGATATACGTGGTTCGGTCAATTGACTTTGACCTACATCCACGGACGAAAGAGGAGCAAATTACTACTGCAAAAGAGGGACAATTACAAATGCCTTAGGAAGATGTTCCTAGACCATAAAACACCCGAAAATACTAAACAAGAAAAAACCAAACTATAAGTCCAAACTATTTAACTGAGTATGGACTTAAACCAAAGCAAACACTTAGGTTTTTCTTGTGGTGCATCTGACTTCAAAGCCCAGGCCCTTATTTATAGTTTCAAGACGAGACAACAAGTCTGATTTTCCCGATGTGGGACTATGGGACTTGCCAAACTAACAGATGCCTGTAGTATCGGGTGTCAAACTAAGAATTCCATTCTGAACTTAAACGAGAGGAGCCTTACAATTAAGCTTCCAACTAGCGATGCAACTTGCCAAGCTACTACAGTTCTAAGAACTAACTACTCTACTCTACTACTTGCTCCAAAGAAGCTCTTAACTACTCTACTACTTGCTACCCGGCAACTACTGAATTCAATTACTGAGGTCAACTCTAACTTTAACTACCTTTCCTGAGACCGAGTAAGAAGTCAAATCATTCCACTCCATTCTTCTTTCCGACCTCAACTCTCACCGAAGCTTGTCCAATGCCTAAGATCTGAATTGAACTAAGTAGTGAAAGTTCGAATTCAGTTACTAAGAGCCAGCAAGCTCATAACTCGGAATGCGATTACTAACTAGGAGATTCAATTACAAACTACCGGATCTAACTACTACTACTATAAGAATTGCGCTACTGCTTCTCAGATCGGAACTCAGGTCAAAATCACTGCTAGCAATACTGTAACTACTACTTCGAATACAACAACCAGTGCTAGCAGGAGTTGAACCACGACCAAGCAGAAGCAACCTAGGAATAAAGAAAAGCAGAACTAACCCCCTAACAACAACCCACATAAAAGAGAAACGCTATCTATATTACTTCGACTGGTAACTCAGATCCAGATCCTTACTCGCTTGAAGCTGAACCTACCGCAGAGCAGAGCGCCTTACTGCCGGGGAAGGCGCGCAATGAAAAAGGATTCTTACTTATATCTAGCATTAGTCGATTCAGTATTGAGTTTTCCTATATTAGAAACAATTACCACTAACAATAAGAGTGGAGCAAGCAACTGGGAATGAAACAAAGAATTCCATTTGCTTTGCTGCTGGCAACTATCCCTTAATTCTTATATGGCTACTATCTGCTCCCTATCTGCTTTCTTTGCTTTGTAGTATCGGTGGGCTTATTCCTACACTCAACTGGCACTGCTTCTATTCCTTTACTTTCTCTGGCTTGGCTCTGCTCTAACAGCTGACCTTGCTTTAAGGCTTATACTTACTCGAACAGGACTACCACTGGATACTGGCTCTATTAGTAGCAATAGGAGTTATCGGCTTTCCCGAGTATACGAGCTGGGGCAATCATCAAGTCTCCTATAATAGAATATAATAAGAAGAGCTATTTATAAGGGCTTTCCTACCAAGCAACCACAAAATTCCGTATGTCTCTTTATATAGGAGAGGCGGGATCCAAGGTTATGTCGCATTCCTAACAATCATCCTGCCAGCTATAGCAACGACATAGCTTGGGGGAGCAGAGGAGACCCATCACAAAAGGGCTAGACGATCGAAACTATTGAGATGAACCCATTTTATATACGACTCAAGCTCTTGGTCCGCACGGAGCTGTTGAGCAGACCTTAAAGGGACGAAGACGAAGTCGAGAAACGAGAAACACTCACCCTCAAGCGATAAACCATCAGGATAAGAGCGGCGGGTGTGGAGATGACACGCATGGAATTTTGCATTGAAGTGGATGCGCTCATGCGATAGATACCTATGCTGCTCCACGACGCGAGCAACAATGACTTTCATCTTGAGTGCATCAGAGAGTTTGATAAAGCCGCAATCACCCTGTGAAAGAACACCCTACAAGAGGCAACCAGCGCGGAGATGCTGCTCTGAACTTCTTCACTTCCAGTCTTGTTTCGGGTGCTTTGACTACTGAGTGCAACTCTGACTTGCTTCATTGGATCCTCTCTAGTAGCTCGCCCTTCTTACTTGCTGAATGAACTCCCTTACCGCTTGCATCTGCTTGGCTCCTACGAGTAGAATTCTTACCTTTGAACTTAGGGCTGACTCAACACTTAGGGCTTACTGCTTACTTACTAATAACTTAGGGCTTCCCTTTTGCTTACTTATGAGTGGAATTCTCTCATATACGATTGAATCTCTAGATACTATGGAATCTCTGCTAACTGAATGAGGCTCGGCTCCTATTAACTTCTTTCAACAAGCTGCTGGCTCATCTCCCTCTCCTCTTCTCTTGCTGACTTACCTTATCTATCTGATTGGAATCCCCTCCGCCTCCGCAAGTAAAACATCTGCCTCTGTCCTTAACGAGGTCGGAAATGAATCATACAAGGAGTCCTGTGTTGGGGAACTCAAATAACAAGTAAAGTTTTCGTTGAGAGAGAGAGGGCACATGGGCAGTAACCGTATTATTCTATTACACCCCTAGCTCAATCCCCAGTGGAATCAGTTTTCCTATATGAGAGGATAGTCAAAGTTCTCCTATTTTTCTTATACTTCACTTCTACTGTGTTGGTAGTAGACCTCTCTTGCTCCTCTACTCGAGTACTTTTCTCTATTTTCTCATTGGAATATCCTAAATGCCCTATGCTGTGAGAAAGAACACCTTTTCTGTTTGATAGGAGGCACAAAGATTACGGATGCCCCGGCTTCATATCCATCATGCTCTCTTTCACTCATTAGTCACAGAATGCAACAAGTACTAGGTTCACTGCCGAACACTAGCTTAAGGAGCTTCGAAGGCAACACCGAGCCAATAAGTCATTTCAGAGACTAGCGGACAAGCAACGAATACAGGCTTGCAGTGGGGATCCCTTTCTTTGTATTAAAGTAGAAAGAAGACCGGTTAGTAGATCCCTTATTCTGATTAGTCGTGGTTTAATACTTTGTAGACTCCTTTCTTTCACTTCGGACTCCTTTACTAGTATACGCTTGGCCCCGCTTCTGATCTTTCGTATGATAGCTAAGCCGGAAGAGAGTGCACAACCAATGTCAGAGAGTAAACAGACACTGCATTGCTTTCAGGCTCAAGAGCAATAGGGCGAACGGTGAACTCAAAGAAATATGGACATATAGGAGGACAATAAGTGTTTAGTTTGTGAATAAGTTCCAGAACTCAAGATAGCTTAATGATTTTAAAGAAGCAACTCGGGTCGGGGTGCGAAAGAAGCTCATGGAGTGGAGTCTCGTATGGATACAGTAATTAGAGAAGAATAGGTGTTTGTGCCGCCTTCCCTTGTTTGTCCCGCCTTCCAAGTACTAAATCAAAGTTCTAGTTCTGTTCTGCTCGCCGCAAGCGGGTTCGATGTCGGTGCTTGACCTAGTAGTGGTAAAAGTGAGTTCATTGAGGATGAGGATGCCCAATATTGATTCTTTTCCTTAAGCAAGGGAACAAGCCACAGAATCAGTATACGGATACTGCTCCAACTCTAACTCTAACTGCCAAGCCAATGAAGACGGGCGAATATGATTCTATTAACTCCTATAACTCCTATGTAGTAACTATTGAATACCTTAACAGCGGACTAGCGCATTCATAGTCTCAAAAAGTATGTATTAGGAGTTTCAGATCCTTTATTTATTATTATTCAACTTACTAATACTTACTTGCTACATCATTATTCATTCTAATACTTACCATTGTGAAGTCACTTCTAAGAATCCGAATTCAACAGGAAAGTTCGAATGGAATTGTTGAGTACATAGCAGGTTAAGAGCAAACCAGCAAGGCGACTTGTGCATTTCATTCTGTATTCTGAGTTTTCTTCTTCTACGAAGTGTGACCTGATACTGGGCTAGGGAAGTGTTACCTGATACTAGGTTGGTTACCTTCTTAAGAGCACACAGTTGGTTACCAGATTCTCTAACAAGTGCTCCATAAGAGATATATGACAATTATGACTTTACTATAGGGCAAGTCCTGGTTCAGATCCTTTTCCAACCTCTGATCGAGTGGACTAATAGAAGATAGAAATGAGATCTATTGAGCAGGTATTCCTACTTGTCAGTTGCATTCCCAGTTTCATCCTTCTTTGTTGACAGAGTCGAAGTGGGCAAGGTAGACAATAAGTGACTTTAGAGTTTAGGTCGGGCAATAAAGTCATAAAGAGAGGTGGGCAAGAGAAGAAAGAGAAGAGTTATTGCTTGAAGTCAGAATGAAGTTACTAAGGAGCCAGCAATCTCAGAAGTAGGAATTACAGAATTTAACCACCCTATGATAAGTACTGAAGTCTGGAATTGCTATCAGGCAAGTCGACAAGCAACTACGACCATAGGAGTAGTTGTGCGTCAGTTGTTACGGAGTCCTGTGTTCGCTGACGCGGCAGCGTTGTTGCACGGGAAAACGTGAAAATGTAAGATAAATGGATCGGTCTATTAGTGGAAATGGCTTTGCTACAATTTTTCTCGGGAAAACGTCAAATTGGAAATCTAATAAGGTAACTCAGGAAGGAAAACTTGGTTGCAACGAAAAAAGACGGGAAAACGGAAAAAAGAAGTCAATTTTCTCGGTCTATTAGGGGAAATCAGGGTGCAACAAAAAAAGCCGGGTTTTGGTGAACTGCACTGATCTGGTTTACTGACTTTGTTTACTTACTTGGTTGGGTAGTGGACTTACTTGTACTAGGCTGGTGTACTTGTTTCATTCTGACTTTAGAAGTGGAGTGGAGAGCGCATCGCATGGTTAGTTCCCCATATCAGAGTTCCCATATCTATTGTACTTAGGCGTGTAACAAGACTGATTCTTTTTCTTCTTTTTTGTCAGTTGCTTCATTCTGATAAGTAGTAGTTTGATTCTGACTTGCCAGTTTCTAGAGCAGAGGTGTTATTTTACCCTTGCCCAACCAGTGGCCCAGCCCTGTTTCATAAGTATTTGTAGACAATAGTTGTTGACCGGGGGATTGGAAAGAGGATTCCTTGTGACTCGGATAGGGTGGTATCATTCTTATAGGGGTAGTTTCATTACTATACTCTACTTTATATCTTTAGTTTTCTACCTTCCATAGCTGTGAAAAACATGACCAGTTGTTCAATCAATTCCATATTTGTTGACTTGCCCTTGCCTACCAGCCTACCTACCGATCTTATTGATTACTTAATTCATAATATATAGCAATTATTATGCCTGGCCCTTGCCCTTGCTTTAGTTCTTTCTTTTTCTACTGCCCATCCAATACTCATTTCTTTCCCATAACTCCCCTTTCCTCGAGCATCTTATGATCCGGCAACATCGGATTAAGAGTTGAGTGGTATTCTACCTGGCAATTCTATACAATACGGGGCTGTAAACTAGAATCAATTTATATGTCATTTCTTATTCAACAGTAGTTGGGCGTTAACTTGTTATTCAATAGTAGTTGGGCGTTAACTCGCAACCTAGCCTCGACTAAATTAGCTAGATCCACCACAGAGGAAACTCTAAACTCAGAGAGTAGCCAGAGTTTCATTAAGTAATCATCAGTTCTCATATAGTAAGTAGGGGAGTTTAATTAAGTAAAGAATGATTTGAAAGTAGAGAAATCTCGCTACTAAAGTGTCTTTGTCTAGCTATTAAGGGAAGTTATAGGAGATGAACTGGTATCTCCCCTGCAATTGATTCCTCCCTTAGTGTTTTCACTCTAACTCCGAGCCTTACTATAAAGCTTTCAACCCGGACTTTATTCTTTAGCGTGTGACAGTCGACCTAAGTTACCATTGGCTAAAGTTGATTTCACTCTGGGTAGTAAATATAGAGCATGTCCTGGCCTCTCTCTTTGATTCAACTCTGGGTTTTGGTGACTTGACTTCCCATTCCACTCTACCTAGCGTACCACACTGTACTGCTTAAGATCCTTACTTGGAATCCACTGCTGCTATAGTTGTCGATGAGTCTACTTATGGTCCAGGAAACCAACCCGTAGTACTGTTATGGTTCTTGAGTCCTGTGCCCTTAATTACTGCTCACTCTCAACTCCATTCTTGATTTCAATACCACCGGGTAGTCAACGCTTAGCTACCGCCGCAACAAGTAAATCTTTGACTCCGCGCCTTAGCAACTAGGCAATCTGCCCTGCCCCAACTCACATTTAAGTGAAAAGAGAAACCCGAATAAAGCACTTGGATCTCTTCCTAGTTCAACTAACCAACCCTCGCAACTTCACTTGAACTATCAACCCGAACCTACCTCTATGTAGTCAACAGCAAAGAATTCATTACTTTACTAGTGCATTGACGCCTACTAATTGAATTACCTGGAAACAGTGACCAATTCGAATCTCCCTCTAGAATAAGTTTAGTAAAACTCTGATCCTTAAAGTTCTGATACTACTTGTAGTAGTCCAGGCAACTATTGTATTAGTAGCGAGTAGCGAGTTAAAGAAGCAGTAGCTCCACTCTTGTTAGTAGTGATTTTTATCTGATCAGAGTAGAAGACCAGTACTGTATTTGTATGATAAGTATGAATTCAAGTAGTACCCGTACCCTTTAGTGGAATGATTTGAGTTCTTCACCGACAACACTAGCACTTAAGTCAGGGTCTGTCCTGTATGAAGTAAAGTAAACAAACCCTTGCTTGGCGGTTATCCATTGCATCTACCTCTGGCAATTGTCAACACCTCTTTCTTCTTAACCTGTCCTGTAGACTAAACTATCACTGCAGTTTCCTCTCGCATTCCTCTCTCACTCCTTCTTCTACTTCTTCTATAGTTGACTTTCTTCGCACAGCTAAATCTTTTGTATAGTTGACTTTATTGACCATCCCAGACAGGTTCTCAATAGTCTAGGCACCATCCCTTGTTGCAAGATGAGAGAGAGATTCTAGTCCTACTCTTTTTTGCCCTTAAGTCAATCAGCAGTAAGCACATCTGTTCTTATAAGTCTAGGTTTGGTGCTAGTGTTGTCTACGAGAGAATTGCTTGGTAAGCTGGATTCAAGTAATTAGTAAGTGGTACATTAGATTAGCGAGTTCAACTTCAATCACTCATGTCGGCACCCTTTCCTGTTGAATATCCTTAATAGGGAGGACCTAGCCAACAAAACCCTTCTTTCTTATCTTCTATTGGTTCCTAAGCATGTTCACAAGATCTGATTGCATAGTCTCTCATAATAGCATGTAATAGATTTATTTCCGAGCTACCGGCTTGCAACAAAGAATGAAACGGAATCCCTTGCTTATGAGAAATAGGAATATGCTTCCCCGACCAAAGAGTAAGCTAGATATAGGCACCTCGAAACCGAAAGTAGACTTACTTCAGACTACACCTGCGCTGAAGAAGCACTTTATTAAGATTATGCCCTAAACCCAGACTTGACTAGCACTGCAGATTCTATACTGGAAGACGATGAAGATAGGAACTCAACAAATCATTCGGAAACTGACTGTTAGCGCAGAACTTATATCTACTTAATGGACTTTGCTAGGATAGGAATAGGATGAGACTGATTGACTTAGGGTAGTGTAGTGCATCAAAGCCAATAATAGCTTCTGATCTTGTGGACAAAACTCGTATTGGCCAACAGTAGTTAATCGGTTAAGGCAATTCGTGTCTTGATTGAAGATTACCTATTATAAGATAGGTAAATTCATAGAACAAATATCGTTTTGGAGTTGATAGAACAAATAGAGTTGGGGCATCAACAGGAGTAGAGAATAAAGAGAAGATACTTGCGCCGAAACAGGAGTAGAATCATTAGCCTGTATCCGGAGTGTCAAGATAAGATACGGGATAAGGTGAAGGTGAGGAATACTGATCTTCGATAGGTAAAGAATATAGAGCTTTATCTCTGATGCTAAAGAATCTGCAGGTCCTGTTAGCACCCAATAGTCGTGGAGTTCCTATAGCTCCTTGTCGGCCTATTCCAGTTATCGGATTTTCAGCTGTGGGGGTACCTCGGAACAAGCGCTAAGCAATAAATGTATTCCATGACTTTAGTTTCGAGTGCAAGAGAGATTGCAAAGGGTGTTGAATATATAAACTCGGTAATGTTCTTGTTGTTAGTGGGGCCAAATAAAGGACTTGCTCATAACGAGTTATAATGTTTCATCCGTGTTTGTTGGCTTGACTTCATGGAGAGGAGAGACAGAGGTGCTAGTGTTGTCGACTCGAGTGACAGCAGGATGAGTTTCGGAAGAAGGACTAGTTTTAGAAGCCTTCGACTAGATTGTTCGACACTTGACTTCATTCTATCCTAGGTATACAAAAAAGGAGATTCAAATAAATTAATAACTTCAAGTCGAGGTCAATCAGTATCCGGGTGCGAGTCTAGGTTAAGCGGTGAAGCATCTCTGGACAGCTAGGTTTGGGAAGGGAGTGTCAATTCCTAAACGGTAAGAGAGAGAAATGAATGTTGGCTTGGCAGAGAGGGTGCTAACGCTTTGTTTTGAGTAAGCTGTGTTTGTTTACTAAATTCTATCATATGCTACTTATACATTGTGGCCCAAGCATTAAGGTTAAGATAAGGCCTGGAACTGAATCTTTCTTTGTAGTGGTAAGACCTCTGTTCAACGTAGCTAATGCCAAATACCCTTATTTATCGTTGTTGAAGCTATGTCTTACTCTGTTAATAGCAAATATCCCTCTTTCCATACCAACTCCATAAATGCGCTAAGTGATCCAAGTCGTGTCACCATTGTAGCTCCAGGTAATCGAGTTCCTAATAGTGTTGTAGTGAAGTTTCGTTATAGGCTTTCCCCTACAAGCACAGTTCCGGGCTTTCCCTTCCTTTATTGGCTTTACCTCTGTTTGTTGTCTACGAGATAATCAGCCGAGCCGAGAAGAAGGCTAAAGTCAGAGTATCCAGTCAGTGGGACATAAATCTGAGTTTATAGTGGTGTTATTGGTTCATCAAGGAGAGAGAGTTCTACTTTTACTGTATCTCGAATAGAATCTCTTTAATAATACCCACGTAATGGAATGGCATCTTCCAACTATATGTAGTGAGTCGAGTTCTTAAAGTGGAGTTTATTGTGTTGTAGTATAGAATGGGGACAGTTAGAAAGGAAAGGTAAAGGTGTGCGCGGTACAAAGGTTAAGGCGTAAACAATCTCTTGGGTTAGAAGGAAGACCATCATCTTGGTTCAGAAATCGAAGTTAGAGTTTATTATTATGTAGAAGCCGAAGATAATCTAGTATTGGCTACGAGAGAAGAATAAGTTCGAGGTCAATTCCAGAATCCGCAGAAGCTACTGATAGAGCAGGATCATCTGCTGTGAGAGGAAAGTATCAAGGTTAAGGCAAAAGTTCCCTTCATTCAAGTCGAGTTCGGGCAAGACGAACAAGTAAAAGAAAAAGATCTAAATGCCGATGCCTAATAGAAAAAGTCATTAATAAAACAAGTATAAGTAAGCGAGGCGAAAGTAAGGGTTCCGTCAGGGCAGAAGCTGAAGCAAGCAGACAAGTAACTACAGCTTGTTTCAAGAAGTGTTTTTTGCCATAGGGGTAGTTACGCAATAGCACATTTCACTATTCATTATGGGAGGTCAAGAGGTAATAGTTCAATTCGGAGGAGTTAAAGAGGTATGTATTCATAAGAGGAGACGAACAAAGGAGCTGCGATTGATATTGATAAGGAGAGGGGTGAAGACAGTCAAAGTATAGAAGCAGAAAAACCGCTTTGACTCGGTCATTCCGTTCGAGTTAAGCTACCTTACTCCATTCCCTACAACAATAGAAAAGGAGAAGGAAGGGGAGCCGAGCAAGCAACCAACATTCATCTAGCTATCATCTACTCTCAAGAAAGATTACAATAGAATAAGATTCATTTACAACAAAGAAGATTACAATAGAATCCAATTCATTCTAGTAACATTGAGTCAAGCAGAAAGGAAAGGAATGATAGAAGTTATATTGAGTCGAGCAGAAGGGAATGATAGAAGTTATATTGAGTCGAGCAGAGCAGAAAGGAATGCTAGAAATGACATTGCTCTTATAAACACTATTATGAATTTCTTAAGCAATGATTGTATTTCTATCATTGTTTTGCGAGAGAACAGCATGGAGAAGGAGGACATCATCACTATGTAGGCATATTGCACAATTCCTTAAGTCACATGGGGAAGGAGGACATCATTACCATGTAGGCATATTGCATAATTCCTTAAGTACACATATAGGGTTCCGGTGCCTATAAGCATATTTAGTAGTTGAGTAAGGTATGAGAAGGAGCTCAACAGAACGTATACTTTCATAAATAAAGCGTGGGGAACTATATGCCAATATTGATGAAAGGAGGTCCAAAACCAATTTGTAGTATGGGGGGCCTTAGAATCAATCAGGGAAATTGTATCAGCAAGGGGAACCCATAGAAAGAATCCTAAGAAGAAAGGTCTCAAAGTGAAAGAAACTAGACGATTGGTAGAAAGTCTATGATGATCCAGAACGCTGCTTTAATCACACCTGTTAGAATTCACCCCAAAAGCGCTCATGTTGAATATGTTCATCCAATTCAGTACTAAACATAGATTTGTAAAAGTGAAAGAAAGAATGATTTCACAGGCGCGCATAACCATGTTGATCTATTTTTTCTCTATGGAATGTGGCAGCCGATGAACCCCTCAGGGAAATTTTGAGGCATCGACTTCCTCTTCGGACAACACTAACTCTATTACGGGTTCGAGATTGCCTGCTGTGGAGATTGGATACAGAGTACTTTTGATATGATACAAGGAACAGAATGTACCAAGAGTAATGATTACCAACTTGATACCGAAGAGGATAACGAAGCCAGGACCCTAGCAAGAGATATTGTTGCGATTGAGATTTCGCACGGAGTTTGAGGATTGACTCTAGGTAAGAATCATTGCTATTCTATTCAGTTGTATACAAAGAAGATGGAAGATGAATTGAGTAGAATCGGAAAGACAAACTAGAAAGAGTTTGATAATAAGAGAAGAGATCTCTATAAGAGAAAAGAGATATCCAATCTTATGAAATAAAGGAGGTGGTTTACATTGAACCGAGCCAACCGTGCCCGGAGAGAAAAGGAAAGGAGATCAACAATTCAGAAATGGAAATAGAGGACCTGCTTAAGGAAAGGAGAAGGTATTCATAATTCAAACAAGTGTTGTATGCCCAATGATCCTTGAGGAAAAGAAGTCGAGAAAAAGAGTGACTTAGATGCTAATTAGTATTCAACAAGAAAAAGGTATTGGTAGGAGACAAGAACAAAGAGTTTTGGCTAATGTATTCTCCGTGATGGAATTTGCTATTATACCTTTACCCTTACTTAAGTAAAGAGCAGATACGCGGATTAGAGAATGGATACCTACACTTAGTGCACGTGGACAACATCTTGAAAAAAAGAGAGAGATTGGGAGACCTATGAATGAAAGATATGTATGTACCCACCCCAATATAGGAGGAATGCCCATTAGTAAAGGCGGAGCTAAGTTGTGAAGATGAGCAATGTGTGGAAATCAAAATAAAATGGGGGATAACTAGGCTACTTGGCCCTTACTTATACATATTTACGGGTGTTGGAGCTCAGTGCCACTAACCTAGGTACCTTTATGCAACTTTCCAAATCAAGATGAATGGGAAGATAAGGGAACCATAATGAGGAGCGCAATATTGAAGGTTGTAGGTCAGGTTATTAAGAGGGAGCCCAATAGTTATTAAGAGGACTATCATACAGGGAACACAGGCACCAATGAAGACTTATCTCGCGTGGAATAAGTAAGAGCCGGAGTTAGTTGGGCAAAAATGTATATGATCCGATTGGATTCCAAATCTCATGTATATGATCTGATTGGATTAAGAGAAGTATTGTATCTAATGGGTAATAAGAATATATTATATGCTAGGCACAGTATATTCATGTGAATGAGTTTCTATATAATAGCATCCAAGATATGACAGTAACTAAAAAACTCACTTATGTTTTTTCCGTTGCTTGAAGAGAGCGTTACCGAATCTCATGATTATTGAATACAAGTTCTAGAAGTAAACAAGCAATTCCACTCTACTATGCTTGGAAAGTACCAAGCAAGCATATACTAACTAAATACAACGTGAACCCGTAATAAGAAGGAGCTTCTCTTAGGCTTTGTTGCTAGCTATGACTCTGGGGTGGGGATAGTGAATTTTCAAGCATTGCTCTGGTAGGTTATTCTAATGCTCTAGTAGGTTTCTCTATTGCTCTGGTAGGTTTCTCTATTGCTCTGGACTCTTTACTACTCTACTACTTTAAGGGGATTCAACAACTAATTAATCTGTTTTCCTATATAAGAACAGATATTTATATATATATTTTCCCTACTGTTTGTGTACTGAGTTGGTACATGAGAAATAAGAGTTTTCTTTCGTTTTTTTTGTATATGACAATGAGATATTGTATAAGAGAATGTTTGCACAAGCAAATAAAGAAATAAGATAATGTAGAGCCAATGAAGAAGAGTCAAATTCCATTCTTCAAAAGTGAGAGTTGCTGGCAAGAGGGCTCTAGAACAACTTCTACCTTAATAAAGACAAGAAGGCTCTGGAACAGCTCCTACCTTAATAAAGACAAGAAGGCTATAGAACAGCTCTCCTACCTCAACCTTAATAAAGACAGGATTAGCTATGGGCACCATACTATGAAACCATAATACGAGTTCTGTTCTTTGCTTTTTTAGTATGAGTTTGTTATATGGGAAACAAAGAATTCCCCAATAAGGTCAGAATGTTGGGTGTGTATAGTTTTGTAAGGTCCGTTTTCAGAATTGCACAAGTGAGTAAAAGAATGGAAACACACAACGAGTCAATGCATAGATCTTTTACAGCTTCGGGTTAGTTCCGAAGACCAATGTCAGGGTCTGAGAATGCTACAAGGAATAAAGAATTTTAGCAATAACCTAGGAATAAGGAGTCTTCGAATGAAACTAATAAGAATGCAGCCAAGCTTAGCCTTTAGTGTGAGGGTAAGGTTGACTTCTGAGGGTACCTACTCAGCAACACAAGAATCAAAGTGTAAATAAAAGAATGAAGCCCCGCCCAGACAAAATGGGAATAAGAATAGGGAATTCAAGTAATAAGTATGAAACTGCTAACTAAGTATCAGACTACTAACTAGGAGTGGTAAGCTCAAAGCCCGGGAAGTCCTATTTAGGGTAGGCTAGGCAGTAGTGCCAACCCTAGTTCCGAGTTTCAGTATTGGTGTCAGTGGAGTAAGCCGGGGTTCCTGTTGGTCAAGTCTAATCCATTTCTGAATAAGTATAGTAATATGGGTAAGCATGGAGTGAGTATGCATCGGATAGTAATAAAAAAAAGGATGCTAGATCAGGAATTGCCCGTATAGTGAAAGGCTGTTTGCTCGTAGTTCCTATTAGTATTGGTATGATTACCCTCCTGAGGAGGCTTTAGTTATAGGTTGAAACCAAGCAAAGACAGACCCCAAAAGTAAGGCTCGAGACCATTAGTTAAAGAACGAGAGACATTAGTGGCAGACCCATAGTTAGTTGTATGGGAATCAAAACCAGTACCTACATTGGGAGGTTGGCTCACTCCGTTTCAGTATCGCTTTTACTAGTTGCATCTCTTAGGTGGTAGTGAAGGCTGAGTTCTGAGTCAAAGCCTACAAAGGGGTGGATGCATTCTCATATTCCTAAGGTCCACTCTTTCCAATAGTCGTTCTATTTTAATACCTCTATGGTGGATTCTGATTTCTAGTAGTTTCAGTCTGATTGGCAGGGTGTTGTTCTAGTCCGCTAAGCAGTAGTGTGAGGCTAAGGGACTCCTATAAGCCATAGTGCGAGGCTAAGGGACAATATATAATGGTTCCGTATCAGCGGTTAAAGAGGTTATGGATAGTCAGTCTATTTGCCAATAGCTCCATTATGAGAACTATTCTAAGAAGAAGTAGCCCTTATAGTCAGTTTCCCTAGTTATTAGCTGAAGCATTGTTGGCAGTAGCCCCATTCTTATTGGTGTATAGGAATCAGCTTTGAAGTAAAGATACAGAAGGTTGTTAGTTTGAAAGCTAGGGGAGGTATAGTTAAAGTCAAGAGTAAGATCGACTACCCGGCTAGTTGTAACATCCCCCATTTTTGAAAATTTAGTAAAATATTTGTTTGTAAAAAATAAGGATTATTTAATAATTATTTTATATTAAATAATATTATATTAAAGTTTATGGCTAAGGACCTAAGAGTAAATATTAAAATTTTGATATGATTTATAGAATATTCAGAATTGAGTAAATAAAAAATAAAATAAAACAAAAAAAAATATAGTGGACATGTGTCACTAGCTAACCTAAGGTTGGTGCCACTTATCTTTGCTCTAAAGATGACACCTAGCCCCTTTCATGCATGCATGACACCTTGCAACTTTTGCATTAGCCAAAACCCAAATAATTAGATGAAAAGTTAAAGAAAATAAACCTGAAGAGTTGCAGCCAACGTGAGTTTGAGAAGAGAAGGGAAGAAGAAGAAGAAGAAGAGGAATTGAAGAAGAAGATTTGATTGAGGTTTTGCATCAACTCCCCCCATTTGGGAATCAAATTTGTTTAAGGCAAGTGTTCTAACCTCTTCCTACAGAATTCCTAATCTCTGTTTTCCTTTTAATTCTTCATAATGCAAAAGATTTCAGCTTAGTACCAAACCGTTCTTTCCTTTTGATACAAAGCCATGAATCTGAAATTTTTCGGTAATCTGACTTCTGTACATTGTTTTCGATCTAACTTTTAGCACTAAACTCTGAATTAGGTAAAACCTATTCCATTTGAAAGTAGACTCAAATATCTTTATTTTGACACTAAGATTGAATGATTTGGAGTTTAAATGCCTACTAAAACTTCTGTCTAAATTAACCCTACAGATTCTGCAAAACAGGGACTGAAATTTCTGACCTCTTGTTGCTTAACTACTTATAACTTTCTGCTATGAACTCAGATTCATACAAAGTATGATTTATTCGAAGATAGACTCAAAATACTTTCTGTATATACCTGATTTGAAATTTTTGGATTAGAATTGCTAACTGAAACATCTGCTTTCATCGACCCTATGGATTCAGTAAAACAGAGCTAATATTTTCTGACCTTTCGCTACGAAATTATCTGTAACTCCCGGTTGTAAATTCCAAATCTTGTAAAGCTTGATTTGCATAAAACTAGATTGACAAAGCTTTCTAATGACACCTATTTTGTATAAATTGGAGCATAATTGGTTATCTAAATAGTTCATACAATGTCCCTATCAAATTCTGCCAGAATCGAGCTTTGGTCGATTTCGGCTCTCCTTGTTTCTTCTCTTTGGAAATCGATTTCGGCAAACACTCTTCAGTTAAGCTTTACATTATTACCTTAAATTCCTGTGTACTTTTGTCCTTTATTTATTTGTCTGCAGCTATCATCTAAAGTTCATGTTTTCAGCGTAATGATTCGGCACATGCATCCCATTGTTCCGCATTTGCTTTCGATATGTGCCTCTTCCAGTTTCATTTCTTTGGATATTGAATTCATCTAACTTTCTTATTTCAATTGAGCCATATGTGATTTCTTGAAATCCTTGTACACTCCTGCTTTTGTTTCCTTTTAAATCTGAATACATTTGTGAAAGATTCTGTTTGTATCGTATTGACTCGAAAGGCATATGTACATTTCGTTGTTCCGCATGTGCTTCTGATATATGTCAATGTTATTGTTCGTACTACCTTTTTGTACTCTAGTGTCTTGTGGGATATTGTGAACCTTTGCCAGAAATGGTAAAGGGAGTTATGCTTAGAGCCCGCGATTGCTCTGCCGGCCCCATTGACTTCACTCAGACGTGGGTGGATGGAGCTCCCAGACGTGGGAGACTTATGCGTGATCATCCAGAAATGGATGGACCATATTATGTTATGATCCCACTTCACCTTCTATCTGTTTGATATAAAATTCAGAGCCGACCTAGCACTTGGGCAGGGTGAGAGGGCTCGAGTAGGAAAGGGCTACCCGTGGATGGAGTCGAGAACTCATCACGGCGTGGAGCCACCACTGAGTTAATCCTCACATGCAGTATGCTAGAGTACGACGTTTGAGCTTCTATTTCATATTTGTTCTTTGATATATTCTAAAATGCTTCTTATGCTTCCGAAATATTTCCATATGCCATTGATACGTTCTGAAGCATTTCATTCACTATTGATATGTTCCGAATATTTTCATATGCCATTGATATCTAAAATGCTCTTTACGTCCTTGTTATGCCTTGAAATTACCATATGTCATCGATATGCTCCTTATGCCAATGATATGCTCCAATTTCCTTTCTCCTATTGTTATATCTAATGCCTGTTTTTGAACGAGGTAAACCTTTGTGATTTTATATCAAATGAGATGACTTCAAATGAAGACTTGTATTTCTACTTTTGTATCTTGATACTAAGCTTGCTTGAACTTCTCCTATCGCCATGGATATGTTAGACGCTTGCTGAGCTCTTTATGCTCACCCCGTTGCTATATAAATTTTTCAGGGTAGCTTGTCACGCACTGAAAAGCTAAAATTGGGTTAAAGCAATGAAAGGCTAGAAGATTTTTGAGCTAATCTTTGTTGGATGATGGTTTTTGTTGTATAGTAAACTTTACTTCTGATGTAATGTTAAGGATCTATTGATACTTATGTGTTGTAAAATGTCAAAGGACCGCTCATGTGTATGGAATGATAAGTTTAATATGTGTAAGGATAAGAACTCATGGTAAACAATTATCTTTTTGTGATTGTATATACTTCTATGATTATGGATTTGTGGTGTGGTTGATGTTTAGTTGAGTTGTCTTTGGATTTTGTGAATCTCTGAGTGAAGTGGATTATGATTATGTAATGTACAGGTTTATGAATTGTGAATAGAGATTTTTTGAATGATTCTTAGTATCCTCAAATTGTTAGATTGGATCCTGGATTGAATTGATTGATGAATTATAATATTATTGATTTTTAGACAGGGTCACACTTCCTGAATGTGATAATTCAGGGGGGGCGTGACAGAGTGGTATCAGAGCATGATTTGAGGATTTCTAAGAATTTTGATATGCTAGATGTGTAATAAATTTTGAGGTTTAGTGATTTCTATTTAGAGATTGATCAAAAGTTTTCTTTTGTTATTTTTAGGAAGCAAGGATGACGAGGTCATCTGGTACTCCTGTTGCATCTACTTCTGATCAATTGAGTGGAATTATGAAAACTCTAGAGTCGATTACACAAGTAATGCAATAACAAGTCCGACAAGGAAGAAATGATGAAGTTGGGAATTCAAACTAGACTGGGTTGGGAATTGAACAGTTTGAGAAGCTTAGTCCTCCCAGTTTTAGTGGTGAGCCTGATCCAATGGTAGCAGAACAATGGATGATGCGGATGGAGAAAATATTTGATGTTTTAAATTGCCCAGATGATAAGAAGGTTTCTCTTGCTACCTTCATGCTAGAAGGAGAGGCTGAGCACTGGTGGCGAACCATGAAGAGGATTTCTGAAGCTCGACAAGAGCCAATCACTTGGAAGGTATTTATAGAAAAGTTCAATGATAAATATTTTCCGGATTGTATCAGAGAGCAGAAAGAATTGGAGTTCCTGAATCTCATCCAGGGAAATTTGACAGTAGCCAAATATGAGTCTAAATTCACCGAGCTCTCTAGATTTGCCACACATATGATTGATGATGAATATAGGAAAGCAAGAAGACTTGAAAGAGGATTAAGGCCGGCAATAAGAAGCCGGATATCAGCTTTGAAACTCCAAGTATACACTGATGTAGTAGAAAGAGCTTTCATACTTGAAAAAGACTTGGCGGAGATCCAAGAAATCAGGGACAAGAATAGCAAGGATAAGTTTGTTGGTAAAAGTAAGAGAGGAAATGAAGCAGAAAGAAGTAACGAGAAGGTAAAGGTACCTAGATTTGAGAAAGGAACTCCATCGCAAAGAACTCTATCGTGTACAAAATGTGGACGTAATCATGAAACAAGTGAGTGTTTTTGGGTGACTGGAGCCTGTTTTGCCTGTGGAAAGTTAGATCATAAAGTCAGAGACTGCCCACTAAACAAGAAGAAAGAGCCACTACTCCCTAAGCCTACAGCCCATGCTAGAGTATATGCTATCACAGAACAAGATTCCAGAGCCTCTAAATCAGTGGTTGAAGGTATTCTACATGTTTCTAATAGAAATGCAAAAGTTTTGTTTGATCCTGGCTCCAACTTGTCTTTTGTTTCACAATATTTTGCTTGTCACTTGGGCATTCAACCTAAACCACTAGATTATTTGCTACACGTAACTACTATTGTTAGGGATTCCTTGACAACAAATCTGGTTTATCCTCATCTTTTCGCCGAAAGAGATATGACAAATTTAGAGGACTAAATTTTATTCTAAGGAGGGGAGAGTGTAACATCCCCCATTTTTGAAAATTTAGTAAAATATTTGTTTGTAAAAAATAAGGATTATTTAATAATTATTTTATATTAAATAATATTATATTAAAGTTTATGGCTAAGGACCTAAGAGTAAATATTAAAATTTTGATATGATTTATAGAATATTCAGAATTGAGTAAATAAAAAATAAAATAAAACAAAAAAAAATATAGTGGACATGTGTCACTAGCTAACCTAAGGTTGGTGCCACTTATCTTTGCTCTAAAGATGACACCTAGCCCCTTTCATGCATGCATGACACCTTGCAACTTTTGCATTAGTCAAAACCCAAATAATTAGATGAAAAGTTAAAGAAAATAAACCTGAAGAGTTGCAGCCAACGTGAGTTTGAGAAGAGAAGGGAAGAAGAAGAAGAAGAAGAGGAATTGAAGAAGAAGATTTGATTGAGGTTTTGCATCAACTCCCCCCATTTGGGAATCAAATTTGTTTAAGGCAAGTGTTCTAACCTCTTCCTACAGAATTCCTAATCTCTGTTTTCCTTTTAATTCTTCATAATGCAAAAGATTTCAGCTTAGTACCAAACCGTTCTTTCCTTTTGATACAAAGCCATGAATCTGAAATTTTTCGGTAATCTGACTTCTGTACATTGTTTTCGATCTAACTTTTAGCACTAAACTCTGAATTAGGTAAAACCTATTCCATTTGAAAGTAGACTCAAATATCTTTATTTTGACACTAAGATTGAATGATTTGGAGTTTAAATGCCTACTAAAACTTCTGTCTAAATTAACCCTACAGATTCTGCAAAACAGGGACTGAAATTTCTGACCTCTTGTTGCTTAACTACTTATAACTTTCTGCTATGAACTCAGATTCATACAAAGTATGATTTATTCGAAGATAGACTCAAAATACTTTCTGTATATACCTGATTTGAAATTTTTGGATTAGAATTGCTAACTGAAACATCTGCTTTCATCGACCCTATGGATTCAGTAAAACAGAGCTAATATTTTCTGACCTTTCGCTACGAAATTATCTGTAACTCCCGGTTGTAAATTCCAAATCTTGTAAAGCTTGATTTGCATAAAACTAGATTGACAAAGCTTTCTAATGACACCTATTTTGTATAAATTGGAGCATAATTGGTTATCTAAATAGTTCATACAATGTCCCTATCAAATTCTGCCAGAATCGAGCTTTGGTCGATTTCGGCTCTCCTTGTTTCTTCTCTTTGGAAATCGATTTCGGCAAACACTCTTCAGTTAAGCTTTACATTATTACCTTAAATTCCTGTGTACTTTTGTCCTTTATTTATTTGTCTGCAGCTATCATCTAAAGTTCATGTTTTCAGCGTAATGATTCGGCACATGCATCCCATTGTTCCGCATTTGCTTTCGATATGTGCCTCTTCCAGTTTCATTTCTTTGGATATTGAATTCATCTAACTTTCTTATTTCAATTGAGCCATATGTGATTTCTTGAAATCCTTGTACACTCCTGCTTTTGTTTCCTTTTAAATCTGAATACATTTGTGAAAGATTCTGTTTGTATCGTATTGACTCGAAAGGCATATGTACATTTCGTTGTTCCGCATGTGCTTCTGATATATGTCAATGTTATTGTTCGTACTACCTTTTTGTACTCTAGTGTCTTGTGGGATATTGTGAACCTTTGCCAGAAATGGTAAAGGGAGTTATGCTTAGAGCCCGCGATTGCTCTGCCGGCCCCATTGACTTCACTCAGACGTGGGTGGATGGAGCTCCCAGACGTGGGAGACTTATGCGTGGTCATCCAGAAATGGATGGACCATATTATGTTATGATCCCACTTCACCTTCTATCTGTTTGATATAAAATTCAGAGCCGACCTAGCACTTGGGCAGGGTGAGAGGGCTCGAGTAGGAAAGGGCTACCCGTGGATGGAGTCGAGAACTCATCACGGCGTGGAGCCACCACTGAGTTAATCCTCACATGCAGTATGCTAGAGTACGACGTTTGAGCTTCTATTTCATATTTGTTCTTTGATATATTCTAAAATGCTTCTTATGCTTCCGAAATATTTCCATATGCCATTGATACGTTCTGAAGCATTTCATTCACTATTGATATGTTCCGAATATTTTCATATGCCATTGATATCTAAAATGCTCTTTACGTCCTTGTTATGCCTTGAAATTACCATATGTCATCGATATGCTCCTTATGCCAATGATATGCTCCAATTTCCTTTCTCCTATTGTTATATCTAATGCCTGTTTTTGAACGAGGTAAACCTTTGTGATTTTATATCAAATGAGATGACTTCAAATGAAGACTTGTATTTCTACTTTTGTATCTTGATACTAAGCTTGCTTGAACTTCTCCTATCGCCATGGATATGTTAGACGCTTGCTGAGCTCTTTATGCTCACCCCGTTGCTATATAAATTTTTCAGGGTAGCTTGTCACGCACTGAAAAGCTAAAATTGGGTTAAAGCAATGAAAGGCTAGAAGATTTTTGAGCTAATCTTTGTTGGATGATGGTTTTTGTTGTATAGTAAACTTTACTTCTGATGTAATGTTAAGGATCTATTGATACTTATGTGTTGTAAAATGTCAAAGGACCGCTCATGTGTATGGAATGATAAGTTTAATATGTGTAAGGATAAGAACTCATGGTAAACAATTATCTTTTTGTGATTGTATATACTTCTATGATTATGGATTTGTGGTGTGGTTGATGTTTAGTTGAGTTGTCTTTGGATTTTGTGAATCTCTGAGTGAAGTGGATTATGATTATGTAATGTACAGGTTTATGAATTGTGAATAGAGATTTTTTGAATGATTCTTAGTATCCTCAAATTGTTAGATTGGATCCTGGATTGAATTGATTGATGAATTATAATATTATTGATTTTTAGACAGGGTCACACTTCCTGAATGTGATAATTCAGGGGGGGCGTGACACTAGTAAGGCTTTGTGGCTACCTCTCAAGTGCATTCTTCTTTCTTACTGAATTTTTTTATGAGCTATCCTATGTATCCTGACTTCTGTGTTTAATGGCAGGTATCCTGAATTCCGTGTTTCGATCTCACTTTCCTACTTTCAAGAAATAGTCTAAGTTGGATGTTACTACTTAACTTTCCATAAATGGGCTCCATTCGGTTGGTGATAAATAGCACTAGGGTCGGTCAGGCGAGAAGTAGTTAATTCCCGAGTGTTGAGTTATCGTCTTGTTACCAGTAGTTAGTGGAGTTCCTAGTTTGTAGGTTAACGCCTAGCCTACTGAGCTTCAATCTGATACTACTTAGTTCAATTCTGAAATGACTTATTCCGATCCAGTCAAGTGTATCATTGGCCCTCTACAATAGGAATAGCCCATTGGCCCTCTACAATAGGAATAGCTATTCTTTGACTACTTAGTGGATTTCCATATTGAGAGTTTGATTCTCTTGCTTATTATATACGCTATATCATGAGATACAGGAAAGGCATACTTTGATAGAGTAGTGTCAAGCTAAGGGGCAGTAAAGACATACTCTAACATAGGCATTGAAGCTACACAACTATAGGATCAAAGCAAGTCAAGTCAGCCTCTCTCTCGGTCATAGCAGGCATTAATGTATAAACATAGGAGGCATTGCAGACAGAAAAGATAGAATCAAAGTCAGTAGCGACAGAGTCAAGGACAAGCAATGTCAGTTTGGTGGTTAGTGGTTAGGATGTGTTAGATCGAGACTTTTTTCTTTATTCTGTTTGATTTGAATTATGAAAACAATGGATATTAGTCTCAATATTACCTATTCGTGCTCCTTATTCTTGTAATACATAGGGAAATCCTTCCTTCCCATCTGATTGATCTACTTAATCATTCTTATACTAATGAGCTAGTTTCTTAACAAGTTCCCCCGCCACCCTAAACAGAAACCACTCTTTGGAATTCTGACTTAGGTTAGTAACTAGCCAAGTGCTTTTACCTTTACTACTTTAGAGTTTCTTTCTTTATTCTTATGGAAATAACCATACTACTGAGTTCGACTCTCCCCGCCCCCGCTCATTGGGAGTTCTGCTAATACAGAGTGGAATTATGACTTGCCCGAACCTACATCTCTGCTCAGAAAGCATTTAATTAAACTAAGTGAACGGAGGAATGAATATAAGAACACGTTTCATAATTACATAAACAAGTTAGGTGTATAACTAAGTACTACATTTTAGGCGGTAGCCACATTCCTCTTTTCTAGTTCAAGTCGTTGGCGCACTGTTCTATTCTATATTCTAATAGAAAGTCTTCCTTGTGCGCTATTTGAGTTTGCAACTAGCAAGTAAGAGTCAAAGTAAGTAGTAACCGAACGAGATAAAGTGAAGTAAGGCTTATTGGATAGATAGTAAGGCTTAGCGTCAGGGGAGCTAGGCTCATAGGCAGGCAATGTAGACTTACCCTAAGCAAAGAAAGGCTCGTAGGAGAAGCAGAAAGTATGGATAGTCAGCCCGGTAGGATAAGTAGTTCGATTCCCGTCGTGTAAGGAGCATAAGAGTCAAAGGCGGAGTCCCAGCTTAACGATGAGAAGCACTAGTTTCTTTCTTTATTTGAAATTCCAGAAAGGATGAGAAACACCCGTTCCATTCTGATACTAATTAGTGAGATCCTATGCCCTCTTATTCTTGAAGGATACCTATATTGATTATATTGATACGTGTGTTTTCATATTCCATTTGCTATATCTATTAGACTTGAATAACAGACCAGTATAGAATCCAATTACTAACTATAAGATGCAACTATGATTCATTATACTAAAACAACTACCCTAACGAATCAAACCCAACTATAGGAATGACAGAAAGTAGTCTAAGGCTGAAATCCCAGCAAACAATACTTTTCATGAGGAATCCGACTAACACAAAGACTCTTATGCGCTAGATTTGACCAATGAGTTTCAGAATTATGAAGGGTAGTTAAGAATGAGCGTAACACAAGTAAGGCACGGGATGCGCGCTTTGTTAGCTTCCCTTACTTGCTTTCTGTATTGATAGCGCTTTCGTTCTATCACTAGTGCTTTCTAATCTATACTTCTAATATGTGTAACAGCTCCAGGCTTGCTCTACTGGCTTTGAGTCTTCTTTTACTAACTATCGGGCTTACCTTACTCCATTTAATTATCTTGCTACTGCCATTGTATCTTTCTCTTTAATTATCTTGCTACTGCCATTGTATCTTTCTCTCTATATGATAGAGCAAACACCACCCCTTGCTTGGATTCTGACTGAACTGTTACTACGAGCCCACACACTTGAAGTTAAGTCCAGTACTATTTCCCTGGCTTTTATTCTTGTATTACTGATCCTGATCCCCCCTAGGGAATGAGAAACCCAATAAAAGAATCAGACTAACTAACTACCTAAAGAGACTTGCTTACCGGGGACCATAGCTCTGACTATCTTTCCTTTCGTTCCACAACTCCTTCCTGGCATGCTTGCTTGTTCGGGTAGGGCTCCTTACTTGCTATTTGCTCTGGAACTACCGATCTAAAAACTCCTTAGCTCTTGTTCTAGTCTGCCTTTCTTGCTCTAAAGCGCATTTATAGGTCTTATAACCTAGCATCTAAATCTGATTCCTTCGCTAATGGGAATGGAACTGACATCGCGATGAGACTTCACCTTACGACTATATCAGAATGAAACAACTAACTCTATAGGCCTGTCTCCCCTTTCCATCTTAGAAGCTGTAGTTATTTTCTGTATTATATCTATAAGTAAGAGGATTAGAAGCACTAGTTCAGCTCTTGTATGGGATGGTGATTCCAATGTGGTGTATAAACTCTGATTCTTGTATTGATTATTATAGTTAAGAGCGGAAGAGGCAAACTCATATAAGCAAGAATACAAGGCAGAAATGCTAGTTTGAGAGCTAGGGAAGCAAAGTCATTAGTGGGTTTCCCAGTTGCCGGCTGCTTGTTGGATCGTATAGCAGTAGGTTGGTTCCCCGTCTAGGGTAGTAAGTCAGATTAATGGTAGTGAAATTCTGATTATGTCTCCTAGCATCCTACACCGGTGTATTGACTCCTGTTAGCAAGGTATACAAAACAAAACCAGGTGCCATCTAATAGAAGTGGAAACCACTAAGAAATAGAAGAGAAATGAACGTATGATAAAACCCAGAAAGACATCTCAATATAAGTAAGCGGAATCATTATTCTAAATGAAAAGAAGAATTGGCATCAATACAAGTAAACCGTAATACTAATAGAGTGTTTCAATACTGAATGGAAGGCGAGAGGGACGTACTGATAGACGGGAAAGTCAGATTGAGGCGCAACCACAAATAGGGCTTGGGCAGCTGGGGCATAAAGTAAGGCTTTTGGTTTGGCAGTCTCGATAGGCTGATAGACGCGACATTGAGAACGAAAACTAAGGGGCAAAGACATAGTCAGTAGGGGCAAGATCCGGATCGTAAGTTACAGAAAGAAAGTCAGTAGCTAAAGACTTAAGGTGGTAAGCCTAGAGTTCCCGCACTCATACTTTGATTAGATAATAGTCGATTCTCTCTACCAGTGATGTCAGTCTCATCAGCTGTAGCTCGATTCCCTATCTCTTGATTACAACCTGGCACTGCTGACTTTGATTACTATGTTCCTCTTTGACTCTGACTATTTAGATATAACATCTGTATTTGCTTACTACGCCGGCTATTAGCCTTCCCTTACTAAACTCATTCCTGTAGTCCACCTGCTTGTATTAATAGAGAAACAACCATACTATCTTTAGCACCAATTCGATTCTTCCTTTTCTCATTTAAGTTAACTAACTACCTGGTTGCATTAAATAAAAGATATAGTTTGCATTATCATTATACTAATTCTGGATTTTCTCATTGATTATGAAATCTTTTAGAAGCTTGCCCACACAGGGGTTTATTTCAGTCTATAATAAGCTTGAACGATCTCTCCTCCCTTTTTCAACTAAACTCACTATTCTCTTAGCGCCCCGACCTATATCTTCATTATGTTTGTAAGAAATCCAGCTGCACCACCCATTCATTGTTTCTTTATGCCTTATGCCTCTATTCTTTAGAAAAGAAGTGATGGTACCAACCAGAGCAAGAGGTTTTATCGACCCCAAAAAACGATCCTTTTAGAACCGCTCGTTGCTTAGTTTGAAACTGCTTTAGCTTCAGATCGGATTGCTGGAATTGAAGATAGTGCTCTGTTATTGAAGAATGGAATTGTTGAGCACATGGTCCTGGGATAGATACTTGTAAAGACACAGCTTACCTATCTTTTGAATCTTATTAGGTGTTGTCTTCTATTTGACCTGATCCTGATCAATAGGGATCTGCTTCCAAAGCTTCTTATCCCCTTATGATGCTTACTTACCTGATCCTACATCTGCTGCTTCCTTTCGCACTGAAGCAAGTCCTGTGTTTTGCTATCCAATTTCTCATCTATCGTGGTCAGGTCAACTATCAACTCCGGACAAGCTAATACTAAAAGGAAAGTCATAACTAAACAGTCGTTGCGCGGCAGGAGCGGTTCAAAGTATTAGAGTAGTCCTGTTTCATCTGTTAGCTCTGGGTCGGTAAAGTATCAAGAGTCAGGGTTCATAAAAGAATAAAGATCTGTTTCAGGTCGGGTTGACAGCTTCCTTTACGTTAAGGGTAGAAAAGATAGATAGGTTTATAGCTACGTTAAGGGTAGAAAAGATAGGTTTATAGCTTAACCGACTGTATCTGTTCTCAAGTCAAGTTCGGGGGCCAAAGAGAAATATAGTACTTACTGGCGCAACGTTGAGAGTACCAGAAACCTCATCCCCTCTCTTTTCTCCTGCTAGAGTATATTATCCTGTGTAAGTGGATTCTCCTGCATAAATAGAAAGTAAGGAAAGGGAGTTAAAAGAGCATAAGGATCCTTACTTTATGGCACAGCGGATTCTCCTACTTCTGTTTCATTTACTGATCTCGTCTACTCTCTTGCATCACAACTGCAACATTCCATTTCTCTATGAGACTCATGCGCATGTATATTCGTTTAAGAGCACCCGGCCCGGCTTGCAATACGGAATAATATACTGTTCTTTCGAGCGTAGATGTTAGTCATTAAGATTGGATTGCCGGAATTGAATCCATCGATCGTTCTCAACAAAGAATTATGACACTTTTCCTGATGCTAAACGTCTTGCCCGAACTCCACTTGTTGATTACCCGCTTGCTGTTGACCTGGACTTGAAACCTTACTGCTTAGCTGACTCCTTACTCCTCACTTGAATCTGACCCGCTTGCTTGAGACCCAGTTTCGCCAACACCTTGATACTTGACTCGCCTTAGACACAAGCACTGGAACCTCCTTATACTTCTCGACCGCCGTTGCTTGGTCATTAGTTGGAGTTTGTCCGTTGCCTGGCGATTGAAGGAATGAATAAAGGCTTTAGACTGCTTTCGAACAAGAAGCAACAGCGAAGAAAGCAATAAGAGAGTCAAAGGCAAGCTTAGGCGAAAGAAGGCAATAAGAGAAGAGAGTACAAGCAAGCTTAGGCGAAAGAAGGCAATAAGAGAGGAGAGTACAAGCAAGCTTAGGCGAAGCTATAAGGGAGAACTCCGTTTCAATTCCATATATGCGCATTAGTTCCGTTCAATTTCCATTCATGTTAGCTATTCTCTGTTAGGTTCATCTCTTATAGAATGCGCAGATCATGTTCTTAAAGCACTTTGACTATAGTCTCGTATAGGGGAAGGGTGTTTAGCTGAGTTTTCTTAAAGTAAGGAGTGTTGCTATCCTATTTCGATATGTAGATAGAGCGTTGTTACCCTATTTCTATATGTGGATAGCTAGAATAAATGATTGAACAAGTAAGCAAGCAAGGGAACAAACAAGCTTAGGCGAGAGAACTAGTAGTGGTTCTTTACTAATTCCGTTAGATTCACTCCTTAAAGCTACTCTCGGGGTGCCGACATTCTCTATGTTATTAGGGACCAGTCAAGTTCTATGTCTCTGATATTCCATGTACAAAATGTTCTTTAGAGTTAGTAGTTAGGTTACAACTATGTTATTCTAGAATATGTCTCTGATATTCAATGCACTAACTATGAGAATCTAGACAGTATACGTCAATAATCATTTCTCTATAACAGTGCCCCGATATGCTCATTTAGTGTTTCGTTCGGTGCTAGCTTGAAGGCAGGCTTTGCATTCCGTTCTTGCTAGCTTTAAGGTGGGCTTTGCTTTCGTTCAGTACCAATGGAAGGAGAGGAATTAGTCAGTTCCACTACCTGCGGGACAATCTGTTTACGACTTTGGACCACAACAAGGTTATGAGGCCCATAATAAGAAAAAGGCTAGAAGTGTAGCCAAGCGTATACTACAAAGGCAGAAAAGCAGACAGGAAGAATGCACAGTTGGGCTGATGGCCCATATTCAGCCCATGTGGGCTTTATCAGCCCACACCCCCTCTTAACCTAACCCTAATTAAGATTAGGGGGGTGTGGTGGCTGCGTTTTAGAGGCAGATTAAGGCTATAAAAAGGCAGCAACGAGGCAGATCTTTGTAGCGACGAGATTCCAAAGAGAAGAAGGAGAACAAGGCAGAAAAGGAAGAGAAAGAAAGGGAAGAAGACAAGGACAACGCAGAGAGACTGTTCTCAATCATCTAGCAGTGTTCTCATCTCAGGTTAGATCAAATCTACAGTAGGCTCTTGCTGTGATTACTTGAGAGGTTTTAGATATTGTGGGCAGTGACGTGATCCTTGTATCCCAGTTATTCTCTTATGGTTGTTGCTAGGGTTTTGGGCAAGAGATTGAGATTTGTACATTCATTATTCTCATAGTGGATTATCTCTAGTTTGCCCCGTGGTTTTTACCCTTCACATTGAAGGGGTTTTCCACGTATATCTTGGTGTTCTGTTTGATTGTGTTTCCATTTTATTCCGCTGCGCATTTTGGTCTTCTAGTATTTGTTCCTATACAAAGGTTATTCCTGTTTATATCCCCATCAACTGGATGATATTTGAGCGGGGTTTTGGTGATTTAATTTTTATATTTGAACATGGAGGCCAGTAATATTTGTCGTATGATTAGTTTGAATGGAAATAATTGGATGATATGGAAACCAAGAATGGAAGATCTCTTGTATTACAAAGATTTGTATGGACCTTTGCAAGGGGATAGTGCAAAACCTACAACTATGATAGATGATGAGTGGAAGAGGTTAGATCTAAAAACAATTGGGTTTATTAGACAGTGGCTTGATGATAGTGTCTTTCACCATGTTTCTACTGAAATTTCTACATATTCTCTTTGGAAAAAATTGGAAAGTCTCTATGAAAGAAAAACAGCTGGCAACAAAGCTTTTTTGATCAGAAAACTTGTGAACCTAAAATATAGAGAGGGTGCTTCTATTGCTGAGCATTTGAATGAAATGCAGAGTATTACTAACCAGTTATCCTCTATGAAAATGTCTCTTGATGATGAGTTGCAGGCATTGTTACTTCTCAGTTCATTACCAGAAAGTTGGGAGACACTGGTGGTTTCCCTCAGTAATTCTACACCAGATGGTATTGTCACTATGAGTCAAGTAACAAGCAGTTTGTTGAATGAGGAGTTGAGAAGAAAGAGTTCAGCAACATCTCAGAATGATTCACAGGCACTTATCTCAGAGAATAGAGGAAGGTCAAAGTCTAGAAGCAGTTCACGTATGGGTAGGAGCAAGTCAAGATCAAGAAAAGATATTGTTTGCTATAACTGTGGTGAGAAAGGACATTACAAGAACCAATGTAAGCAACCTAAGAAGAACAAGAAAAAGGGAAAAGAAGTGGAGTCTACAGAGTCAAAGGATAATACTACAGCTACAGTGTAGGGTGGTGATTATTTGATTGTCTCCTTATGATGATATTTTTTCTTGTGTGTGTCAGGATCTTGAGTGGGTGATTGACACAGGTGCTTCTTATCATGCTACACCTCGGAGAGAGTTTTTTGCTACATACAGGTTTGGAAACTTTGGTGTTGTCAAGATGGGCAACTATGGCACAGCAGACATCATTGGCATGGGTGATATCCATTTAAAGACCAACCTTGGCTGCAAGTTGGTACTTAAGGATGTGAGGCATGTGGTTGACTTGAGGCTGAATTTAATTTCAGTTGGAAGACTAGATGATGAAGAGTATGAAAGCAGATTTCACAGAGGGCAATGGAAGCTCAGTAAGGGTTATCTTGTTATAGCCAGTGGAAAGAAATGTCATACTTTGTACAGGTTGCAGGCTAAAGCTTATGGTGAGCAGTTAAATGCTACAGAGAAAGACTTCAGTATGGAGTTGTGGTATAGGCGATTGGGACACATGAGCGAGAAGGGGCTGCAAGCTCTTTCCAAGAGAGAGGTATTACCAGATCTCAGAGGTATACATCTGAACCCTTGTATTGATTGTTTGGCTGGTAAACAATATAGAGTTTCATTTGCTAGTGCTGCTTTGTCTAGAAAAATGCATGCCTTAGACCGTGTTTATGTTAGGATTGGAGCGGCACTAAGAGGGGGGGGTGAATTAGTGCAGCGGATTAAAACTTTGATTTTAACAAGATCTTTCGTACGATAAGAACGGAACTTGAAAAGTTTAACTTGAAAGCGTATTCTTAAAGTTGCGCGCAGCAAGGGTAATAAGGAACTAAAGCAGTAAGAAGATTTGCAGTAATGTAAATGACAATAATAAAATGCAAACCAGAGATTACGCCGATTTTTAGAGTGGTTCGGTCAAATGACCTACTCCACTTGCGATGCCCCTCTTCGATGAGGCTCCCACCTTCCACTAGCAAATCTCTTGAAATGGAAGGGTAAACACCCCTCTTACAACCCTTTACAAGCAGTTCAACCTCTTACAAATTTTCAATAAGAAAGGAGGAGAACTCTCTAGCAAATTGAAAACAAGACTTGCTAAGACTTTATAAGACTTTTCTCTCAATCAAAATGCTTCTCAAAAGTTGTTATCTCAGCTGAGATTTGAGGGGTATTTATAGGCCTCAAGAGGATTCAAATTTGGGCTCCAAAATTTGAATTCTCTTAGGGTTTCCGATGCTGGAGGTGCCACCGCCCAGCGCTCGGGTGCTGGACGGTGCAACCGCCCAGCCAAGGAGGTGTCACCGCCCAGCCAGGCGGTGCCACCGCCTGGCTCTCCGATTCATTGGTTTGGCTTAATTTTAGCCCAAACCAAATCTGACTTTGGGCCTAGTTGGCCCCTAATCAGGATATAGGATTATCTCTTAATCCTAATCCTAATTACAAGTGAACTACATAACACAAAAACATCCTAAGCAAGTTTTCAACCGCGAACGTCGAGTCTTGTTCCGACGAGCTTTCCGACGAATTCCTTTCGACGGACTCCCTGCAAGCTCCCAATCTTTGTGATGACTTTAACGAGTAGCCGAGCCTTCTCGGTGATCTCCGCGAGCCTCCGACGATTTCTTCGGCGAACTTCCGACACGTTCTCGATTTCTTCTCGGTTGGTTCCGGCAGCATCTCCGGTGATTCTTCGGTCTCTTAAACGTCCATCGAGCTCGACTCCGGTATCCTTGCTTTATGTTTTCTGGTTATCGTAGTTAATCCTGCACACTTAACTCAATAATATGGATTAGATTAATTAACCCACCAATTGATTATATCATCAAAATCCGAGATTCAACAATCTCCCCCTCTTTGATGATGACAATCAATTGATGACGGAGTTAAACATAACTCCCCCTATCTATATGCCATATTATGAGAAGATAAAAAGCACTTGAATTCCATCCCATTGGATTCAAGCATAACCCGATAAGTTCTAATCGTAGAACTTATCGTTATCCTCATTACACAATAGTAAGTACGAAACTTCGATGAAAATCATAAGTTAAATGATAAGGGACGAATTTTGCTACGACAGAAGATAAAGATTTTCAATATAAATTTCATGATATCAATCTTGTGATATTTTCAAGGATTTGCAAGGCATATAAGACATTCATATCACACAAGTTTTTGTAATTCATATTAGTCATGCTATCGTTATGGTGTACACTGTAAGTCATCACTTAGTCATCACTTCTCCCCCTTTGTCATCAACAAAAAGAGACAAGCCAGCTAATTGATGATCATAGAAAAAGGTTTAGCATTTATCAAAGTTCATCATTCAAATTTGCCAGAAATAGTTTATCCAAAAGACATCATCATTTATGCAGATTAAAACAGTGGTTATCTAAAAGGAAAGATCAGTTATCGTTCAATCGATGACAAACTTGAACTTGTTGTTAAAAGCAAACAGAACAGAATAAAAAGATACATCAATTTAATCCTTAGGAGGTAATCCACAGTGCTGATACATGATATCTATTTTTTCATTCATCTGTCGTAGTGTCTTCAAAATTTCAACTTGTTGATTCTGAATTTGTTCTTGCTGTGATTTGATCTGAGATAGCTCCGCCATAATGATATCTTCAGAGGAGGAAACAGGAGCTGAAGGTGCTGCGCCAAAGGGACTAGGAGGAGGAGATTCATTTCCCATAAGAATTGGTGTTTCGGGTTGTTCTATTGGTGGAGGAATTGGATCCGTCCTTCTAGGCTGCCTAACCCATATGCCATTGCTAAAAGTGCACCTAAGTTTTTTCAGCAGGTTTTTATTTATTATGTTATATCGATCATTTTGAATAGATTCTTCATCGGGTGGAATGCAAATGTCATAGGCATGAAGAATTCTAGTGATTAACCTCCCATATGGCAATAT
The DNA here is from genome assembly GCF_036884655.1 of Musa acuminata AAA Group. Taxonomy (NCBI): domain Eukaryota; kingdom Viridiplantae; phylum Streptophyta; class Magnoliopsida; order Zingiberales; family Musaceae; genus Musa; species Musa acuminata. The sequence continues at coordinate 14,382,361 of NC_088329.1, read as the reverse complement.
AGTATCTTTAGTCATAATATCCTGCATGTGTTGGCGAATTAAGTACCCAAAACAATTATGCTGACCGGTCATAATCCAATACATGGTTCCTATCTCTATTTGACTTATTTCGTCAAGATGAAATTATTTGGGGAATATGATGCTTGTGATAATGTGATGAAGAATTTTAGAGTTGAAAGGCAGTAAGTGTTCACAGCTCTTGGGTAGGAAGTCAAGGTTTGGATTTGCAAAAATTGTTTTCACGGCTTCGGTATAGGTTGCTCCTATTGTTTTGACGTCCCATTTACCTTTAAAATAGCATCCCCTATCTTTTTCAGTTATACCAATTAGCTCACAAATGGTGCTGTCAAATATTCTAATGGGTGTTCCTAGAAGGTAAGTGCTTAGGCTATCGTTGTCCTCATATAGGTTGGCATAGAACAATCTAACTAATCGCGGATAGATTGGTTCATCTATTTGTAGTAGAGGTAGAGCTTCTAGGTGTGCAAACCACCTAATGAGTTCTAAGTCCTCTAGTTCATCCAAATCAACGTATTTTCCCTTATGGACACATCGTGTTTCAAATTTTGGAAAGCTAAGGGCTACCTCTTTTGATCTAAAAAGGTCATGGTTATATGAATCTCCTTCAATCCTTATTCCTTTTGATCTCTTAGGAGCCATTTTCTAGCCAAGATGATGATGAAATTGTGAAAAATAAGCAAGAGAAAGAGAAAAGAAAAGAGGGATTTCAAGTGTTACCTTGTGGAGATTATGTTGAGAGATGGAAAGCTTGGACCACCAAGAATTCTTCTCCAATGTTTCTAAGAGTTAGAATGAGGGTTAGAGGGAATGGGAGAGGGTTTTTGAGAGGTTTTTCTTCGGGTTGGGGGCGGTGTCACCGCCGGCCCTAACCCCTCGGGTTAAAAGGGTTACTCGGTCGGTGTCACCGCCAAACTGGTCGATGTCACCTCCTGGCGCCCGAGCGCCAGGCGGTGCAACCGCCGGATCTGGCGGTGCCACCGCTGGCATCATGCGGAGGAAAGAAAAAAAATTTTTCTTCCTTCCTTTTGTTTAGCTTCTTCCCTCAAGATCATAAGTTATACTTTAATGGATCATTTTGAATTGAAGAAGAAGGAAGAATTCAAATTCATAAACGAAGGGAAAAGAACGAGTCCTTTTTGTGAAGTTCATTTTAGGGACAATTTAGCATGCCTAATTCCCTTCGGATGAATTCAAATTGGTCTTCATTCAAAGCTTTTGTAAATATATCTGCTAATTGATGCTTTATGTCAATGAATTCTAGAACAACATCATTGTTAAGGACATGATCGCGTATGAAATGATGCCTAACGTCGATGTGCTTAGTTCTAGAGTGCTGAATTGGATTTTTAGTAAGACATATGGCACTAGTATTATCACATTTTATGGGAATGTTTTTAAAGTGAATTCCATAGTCTTCTAATGTATTTTTCATCCAAATGACTTGTGCACAACATGCACTTGCAGCAATGTATTCGGCTTCCGCCGTAGATAGTGCAACTGAATTTTGTTTCTTGGAAGTCCAAGAAACAAGTGCATGTCCTAAAAATTGGCATGTTTCGGATGTACTTTTTCTATCGATCCTGCATCCGCCAAAATCGGCGTCTGCATAAGCTATTAGATCAAAATTTTCAGATTTTGGATACCACAATCCTAAATTTGGAGTTCCTTTAAGATACCTAAATATTCTTTTAACACTCTTAAGATGAGATAATTTAGGATTAGATTGAAACCTAGCGCAAAGTCCTACACTAAACATAATATCTGGTCTAGTCGCGGTGAGGTAGAGTAGACTACCTATCATTCTCCTATATGTTTTTTGATCGAAATTTTCACTATTTTCATCCATATCTAACTTAGTCGCAGTGCTCATAGGGGTGTTTATTGCTTTTGAATTATCCATATTAAATCGTTTTAACAATTCTAATGTATATTTGGATTGGTTAAGAAATATACCATCACTAAGTTGTTTGATTTGTAATCCTAAAAAGAAGGTTAATTCACCCATTAAACTCATTTCAAATTCATGACTCATACATTTGGCAAATGATTCACATAGTGATTCATCCGAAGAGCCAAAAATAATATCGTCAACATAAATTTGCACAATAAGAAAATTATTTTTAAAATGTTTAATAAACAATGTAGTATCAACCTTGCCTTTGGTAAAATTATTTAAAATAAGAAAGGAACTAAGCCTTTCATACCAAGCTCTAGGAGCTTGTTTCAAGCCATAGAGAGCTTTAGTCAATTTGAATACATGATTAGGAAGTAGAGAATTTTCAAATCCGGGAGGTTGTTCGACATATACTTCTTCGGAAATAAAACCATTCAAGAAAGCACTTTTGACATCCATTTGAAATAGTTTAAAATTATTACTACTAGCATAGGCAAGGAGCATCCTTATGGCTTCTAATCGAGCCACGGGAGCGAAGGTTTCTTCGTAATCGATACCTTCTTCTTGGTTGAAACCTTTGGCCACTAATCTAGCCTTGTTTCTAACCACGATACCATTTTCGTCTTGCTTGTTTCTAAAGACCCACTTAGTACCTATGACTAAGTGGTCACTTGGTCTAGGAACAAGCTTCCATACCTCATTCCTCTCAAATTGGTTCAATTCTCCTTGCATTGCAATGACCCAAAAATCATCTTTTAAGGCTTCGTCAATGCATTTAGGTTCAATTTGAGAAAGGAAAACGGCGTTAGCACAAAAATTCTTGAAAGAAGAACGAGTTTGAACCCCTTTTGTTGTCTCTCCTATAATTAGCTCCTTTGGATGAGCATCTACATACTTCCATTCTTTGGGTAAAGAAATTTCGGAAGAAGATGCATTCAAATGGCTATTTTGAGGAGGGGGTTCGTTTAAATTCAGATTATCAAAACCAAGATCATCATCAAAATCATTTTTCTTTGAATTAGAAATTTCATTAAAAACTACATGAATAGACTCTTCTATTACTAAGGTCCTTTTGTTAAAGACACGAAAGGCCTTAGAAACAGAGGAGTAACCAAGAAAAATGCCTTCATCGGATTTAGCATCAAATTTACCTAGGGCATCCTTTTCATTTAAAATGAAGCATTTACAACCAAAAACTTTAAAATAAGAAATATTTGGTTTTTTGTTATTCCATAATTCATAGGGAGTTTTTGATAGAGATGGTCTTATTAGGACCCTATTCATTATGTAACAAGTCGTATTTACGGCTTCGGCCCAAAAATATTTGGGTAAACTATGTTCATTTAACATAGTTCTTGCCATTTCTTGTAGGTTTCTATTTTTCCTTTCAACTACTCCATTTTGTTGAGGATTTCTTGGAGTTGAGAAGTTGTGATTGTACCCATTAACTTCGCAAAAATTTTGAAAGTCACGGTTTTGGAATCCACCATCGTGATCACTCCGAATTGATGAAATCATGAAGCCTTTTTCGTTTTGAGTGAGTTTACAAAATTTAGAGAAACACTTGAAGCAATCACTTTTGTGAGCTAAGAAATAGGTCCAAGTGTATCTAGAGTAGTCATCCACAATCACGAAAGCATATTTGCTTCCACCTAGACTTGTTGTATCAATTGGTCCAAATAAGTCCAAATGGATCAATTGTAATGGTCTAGTGGTGCTAATTTGATTTTTTGGTTTGAAGCTTGTTTTTATTTGTTTGCCTAGTTGACATGCATCGCATACCTTATCCTTAATAAACTTCATATTCGGAATCCCTCGTACTAATTCTTGAGATGAGATTTTCGATATTGTTTTCATGCTTGCATGACCTAATCTCCTATGCCAAAGCCAAGCATCATCATTTACGGCGGAGAAACACATTTCATTACTTAGTTCATCAAGATTGATGGTATAGACATTATTTTGTTTTAAAGCAATCATAGTCATGTTATGATTTGGTTTTTCAATAATACACATATTTGATTCAAATCTAACGATATGACCTTTATCGCATAGTTGACTAATACTCAAGAGATTATGTTTTAATCCATCAACTAGTAAAACATCATCAATGGAAAAACTAAATTTGTTACCAATAGTTCCCTTGCCAATGATTTTGCCTTTGTTGTTGTCTCCGAAGGTGACGTACCCTTCTTCTTTGCTAGTGAGCATAGAGAAATGAGATGGATCTCCAGTCATATGTCTTGAGCATCCACTATCGAGATACCATCTCTTGCTCCTAGCTTGTGGGTTTGTCTACAAAAGAGGATGATTTTTAGGTACCCATTTGATTTTGGGTGCCTCAAAAATTGATCCACTAACCTTGTTATTTATTTTTGAATCCTTTATAGTTCCTTTAGGAACCCATATTAATTTTTGTGAACTAATTTTCCTAAATGGACATTTGTAGGTAATATGTCCGGATTTGCAACAGAAGTTGCATTTCACATAAGAGGAAACATGTAATGTAGGTCCTTTTATGAAAGTGGTAGGATTTTGATGTAATCCTTTGCTACCAACCTTAAACTTGTTTAAGGTTTCCTTAATAAGCAAATTTTCATTTTTTATTGCTTCTAAGTGCTTACACTTAGAGCATGGAGGAGTTTGAAGACTATCAAACTTATCTTGTAGCAAAGCATGCTCTTTCTTTAAGATACTTAACTTCTTGCTAACAGTTCTACATTCATCAAATAATTCATGAAAAGCGATAGATAGTTCTTCAAAAGATAAATCTTCATTAAATAAATCACATACCTCTTCTCCTAATGCCATTAGCGCGTAATGAGCAACTTGCTCGGTGTTGGACTCCTCTTCTTCGGACGCGCTTGAATCATCCCATGTTGCCTTGAGTGCCTTCTTCTTTAATGTCATCTTTTTGGCTTGAGGACAATCGTTCTTGTAGTGTCCCGGTTTTTTGCATTCATAGCAAATCACTTGGTCCTTCTTTTGTTCAAATTTATTTTTTATATTATTTTTAAATTTATTCTTTCTTAAATATTTTTTAAATTTTTGAGTCAAAAGTGCAATGTCATTGTCACTGTCCTCATCACTTGATGTTCCTTTCAAGTGGTCTTCTTGTGATTTGAGTGCAATATCCTTCCTGTTCTTTGGAAGGGGGTTCTCGAGCTCGTCATGAGCTTGACATGTCATTTCGTAGGTCATTAGAGACCCAATGAGTTCTTCAAGAGGGAATGCTTTAAGGTCTTTGGCCTCTTGAATGGCCGTAACTTTTGGATCCCAACTTTTAGGGAGGGATCTTAAGATTTTAGTTACTAGTTCAAAGTTAGTAAAATCTTTACCAAGAGCTTTGAGTCCATTGATGACATCCGTAAACCGGGTGTACATGTCTCCGATGGACTCACTTGGTTTCATTCGGAAAAGTTCGTAAGAGTGCACAAGGATGTTGATTTTGGACTCTTTCACTCGGCTAGTGCCTTCATGAGTGACCTCAAGAGTTCTCCAAATATCAAAAGCCGAATCGCACATTGAAACACGATTAAATTCGTTTTTGTCTAATGCACAAAACAAGGCATTCATAGCCTTTGCATTTAAAGCAAAAACCTTCTTCTCCGATTCATTCCATTCGCTCATCGGAAGAGAAGATTTTTGAAATCCATTCTCGACAATAGACCAAAGCTCAAAGTCCATAGAAATGAGGAAGATTCTCATGCGAGTCTTCCAATATATGTAATCCGACCCATTAAACAAAGGTGGTCGTGCAATAGAGTAGCCCTCTTGCATGCCAGAGTAAGCCATCTCTCTTGGGTATTAAACCAAATATGAGAGATAACCTTGCTCTGATACCACTTGTTAGGATCGGAGCGGCACTAAGAGGGGGGGGTGAATTAGTGCAGCGGATTAAAACTTCGATTTTAACAAGATCTTTCGTACGATAAGAACGGAACTTGAAAAGTTTAACTTGAAAGCGTATTCTTAAAGTTGCGCGCAGCAAGGGTAATAAGGAACTAAAGCAGTAAGAAGATTTGCAGTAATGTAAATGACAATAATAAAATGCAAACAAGAGATTACGCCGATTTTTAGAGTGGTTCGGTCAAATGACCTACTCCACTTGCGATGCCCCTCTTCGATGAGGCTCCCACCTTCCACTAGCAAATCTCTTGAAATGGAAGGGTAAACACCCCTCTTACAACCCTTTACAAGCAGTTCAACCTCTTACAAATTTTCAATAAGAAAGAAGGAGGAGAACTCTCTAGCAAATTGAAAACAAGACTTGCTAAGACTTTCTAAGACTTTTCTCTCAATCAAAATGCTTCTCAAAAGTTGTTATCTCAGCTGAGATTTGAGGGGTATTTATAGGCCTCAAGAGGATTCAAATTTGGGCTCCAAAATTTGAATTCTCTTAGGGTTTCCGATGCTGGAGGTGCCACCGCCCAGCCAAGCGGTGCCACCGCCCAGCGCTCGGGTGCTGGACGGTGCAACCACCCAGCCAAGGAGGTGTCACCGCCTGGCTCTCCGATTCATTGGTTTGGCTTAATTTTAGCCCAAACCAAATCTGACTTTGGGCCCAATTGGCCCCTAACCAGGATATAGGATTATCTCTTAATCCTAATCCTAATTACAAGTGAACTACATAACACAAAAACATCCTAAGCAAGTTTTCAACCGCGAACGTCGAGTCTTGTTCCGGCGAGCTTTCCGACGAATTCCTTCCGACGGACTCCCTGCAAGCTCCCAATCTTTGTGATGATTTTAACGAGTAGCCGAGCCTTCTCGGTGATCTCCGCGAGCCTCCGACGATTTCTTCGGCGAACTTCCGACACGTTCCCGATTTCTTCTCGGTTGGTTCCGGCAACATCTCCGGTGATTCTTCGGTCTCTTAAACGTCCTTCGAGCTCGACTCCGGTATCCTTGCTTTATGTTTTCTGGTTATCGTAGTTAATCCTGCACACTTAACTCAATAATATGGATTAGATTAATTAACCCACCAATTGATTATATCATCAAAATCCGAGATTCAACAGTTTATACAGATGTATGTGGTCATTTGAGGACAAAAACTCTTGGTGGATCTGTTGATGTTCTTGGTATAAGTGGTGCACTTTATTTTGTCACTTTTATAAATGATTTTTCCAGGAAAGTTTGGGCTTATGCTTTGAAGACCAAAGATCAGGTTATTAATGTCTTCAAAGAGTTTCATGCCAGGGTTGAAAGGGAGACAAAAAGGAAATTGAAATGCATAAGATCAGATAATGGTGGTGAGTATACGGGATTGTTTAATGACTATTGTAGGTCACATGGGATCCAACATGAGATGACAGTTCCTGGTACACCTCAGCATAATGCAATTGCAGAGAGGATGAACCGCACCATCATGGAAAAGATCAGATGTATGCTTTCACAGGCCAAGCTACCCAAAAGGTTTTGGGATGAGGCTTTGAGGACTGCAGTTGATGTGATCAACTTATCACCATGTACAGCCCTAGATGGTGATGTTGCAGAGCATGTATGGTCAGAGAAAGATGTTTCCTACAGGCATTTGAGAGTGTTTGGTTGTCGCGCATTTGCACATATTCCAAACAATGAGAGGTCCAAGCTGGATGATAAGTCTAAAGAATGTATTTTTCTTGGTTACTCACATGATCAGTTTGGTTACAGGCTTTGGGATCCAGAAAAGCAGAAGGTGTTCAGGAGCAGAGATGTGGTCTTCTTTGAGGATCAAACCTTTGAGGATTTGAAGAAGAAGGCACCAGCCAAGACTTCTACAGAAGGATTAGCATATTGTGACCCAGTTATTCCTCCAGTATATCAGGGTGATGGGGGAGATGTGCAGGAAAATAGTGTAGAGCCTGATGTTGATTTACCTGCAGGACATGTTGAGCAAGAAGAAGTAGGAGAGCAAGTTCCCGCAGAACCTCAGTTGAGAAGATCTTCTAGACAACGTCAACCTTCTAGAAGATACACTACAGATGAGTATGTGATGCTTACTGATGCAGGTGAACCAGAGAGTTACCAGGAAGCAATTGAGAGTGAGTAGAAAGAGAAGTGGTTAGTTGCTATGCAGGAAGAGATGGATGCTCTTCAGAAGAACCACACTTATGATTTGGTGCTGCTACCAAATGGACTGAAGGCCTTGAAGAACAAGTGGGTTTTTAGGTTGAAGACTCAAGAATATTATTCTCAACCAAAGTACAAAGCTAGATTGGTTGTGAAAGGCTTTGGTCAAAAGAAAGGTATTGACTTTGAAGAGATATTTTCTCCTGTTGTTAAAATGTCTTCTATTCGTGTTGCTCTTGGTATTGCTACTAGCCAGGACTTGGAGGTTGAGCAGTTAGATGTGAAGACAGCTTTCCTTCATAGTGATTTGGAGGAGGAAATTTATATGGAGCAACCAGAAGGCTTCGTAAAGATAATTTTGTCTGCAAGTTGAAGAAGAGCTTGTATGGGCTAAAGCAAGCTCCAAGACAGTGGTACAGAAAGTTTGATTCATTTATGACAGAAAATGGATACAAAAGAATGGCTTCAGATCATTGTGTGTACATCAAATGGTTTGGTGAGGATTTTATTATTCTCTTACTTTATGTTGATGACATGCTTATTCTTGGGAAAGATATGTCTAAAATTGACAGGTTGAAGAAGGAACTGAGTGAGTCTTTTGCAATGAAGGACATGGGGCCAGCAAAGCAAATACTAGGCATGCAGATTTCTCGTGACAGGAAAAACAAGAAGATTTGGTTGTCACAGGAGAAATACATCGAGAAGGTATTGGAAAGATTAAGTATGAGCAATGCTAAGCCAGTTGGTTCTCCTCTTGCAGGTCACTTTAAGTTGTGCTCAGAACAGAGTCCGTCAAGTGATGAGGAGAAGGAGAAAATGTAAAAGGTTCCTTATGCTTCAGCAGTTGGAAGTTTAATGTATGCAATGGTATGTACGAGGCCAGACATCGCATATGCAGTGGGTGTTACTAGTAGATTTCTTGCAAATCCAGGCAAAGAGTACTGGGCAGCAGTGAAGTGGATTTTTAGATATCTCAAAGGGAGCTCTAAGGTTTGTTTAAGCTTTGGAGGTGGACCACCTGTGTTAACAGGTTACACAGATGCAGATATGGCAAGAGATATAGATACGAGGAAGTCTACTTCAGGTTATGTACTTACTTTTGCAGGGGGAGCTGTGTCATGGCAATCCAGGTTACAAAGGTGTATTGCTCTCTCTACCACAGAAGCAGAATATATTGCTGCTACAGAGGTATGCAAGAGAAATGTTATGGATGAAAGAATTCTTACAAGAATTGGGGCTGAAACAGGAAAATTATGTGGTGCAATGTGACAGCCAAAGTGCCATCCATTTGTGTAAGAACCCAATGTTTCATTCCAAGTCAAAGCATATAGATGTCAGATACCACTGGATTCGAAATGTATTTGAAGAGAAGCAGTTGCAGCTTCAGAAAATTCATACAGATGACAACGGAGCAGACATGTTGACGAAGACCTTACCAAAAGAAAGACAGGAGATATGCCGACAGTTGGTCGGTATGGCTTCACATTGAGGAGTCATGGGACAGCCTCCCTTATGGGCTGAAGGGGGAGGTTGTTGGGCTGATGGCCCATATTCAGCCCATGTGGGCTTTATCAGCCCACAGCCCACACCCCCGCTTAACCTAACCCTAATTAAGATTAGGGGGGTGTGGTGGCTGCGTTTTAGAGGCAGATTAAGGCTATAAAAAGGCAGCAACGAGGCAGATCTTTGTAGCGATGAGATTCCAAAGAGAAGAAGGAGAACAAGGCAGAAAAGGAAGAGAAAGAAAGGGAAGAAGACAAGGACAACGCAGAGAGACTGTTCTCAATCATCTAGTAGTGTTCTCATCTCAGGTTAGATCAAATCTACAGTAGGCTCTTGCTGTGATTACTTGAGAGGTTTTAGATATTGTGGGCAGTGACGTGATCCTTGTATCCCAGTTATTCTCTTATGGTTGTTGCCAGGGTTTTGGGCAAGAGATTGAGATTTGTACATTGATTATTCTCATAGTGGATTATCTCTAGTTTGCCCCATGGTTTTTACCCTTCACATTGAAGGAGTTTTCCACGTATATCTTGGTGTTCTGTTTGATTGTGTTTCCATTTTATTCCGCTGCGTATTTTGGTCTTCTAGTATTTGTTCCTATACAAAGGTTATTCTTGTTTATATCCCCGTCATGCACTACAGAGAATCATTTGCCAGAGTGAGATGAGGAGTTTTAGATAGGAGCGAGGTAAAGGAGAAAGTGGAGTTCTTGTGCTCTGCTCTAGTTGAAGTGCTCTAGTTCTTGTGCTCTAGTTTAAGTGAGCCCACCTTTAAGGATTGCTAGTATCAGATGTCTGCTTGTCTAGTGGTTCCTTGGCTGGTGAACGAGTCCTGTGTTTGGGGTCGGTTACTTGCTTCAAAACTGACTCCTACTCACCCCTCAACTCATAAGTGAGAATTGACCTCTTTCTTCGCCTACCTGACCTAGTGCTCCATCTTTAAAGTCAGAGATAAGCAGCCAAGAAAGATTTCATTAATTACTATGGTTATAGAGCATCCGTGAAAGATTCAATGAATTCTGTGTTTTTAAAGGAGTAGGTTTTCTTCTTTAGTTTGATACCTGCATAGCCTTATACTTACTTGTTTGATTCTGTATTTGGTAAGTAGTACCCTATTCTTAGTAAAATAAGTGATGGAGTGTGGGGAGCTAGCTTCATTCTCATATTACCACCCGACTCTAGAAAGCCAGACAAGCAACGCAACTACTTCTCGAAAGAAAAGAAATAAGGTATTACCAATATTCCGCATTAGTAACTGATGATCTCCTATATTATAAGATAGAATGAAAGTGGGAATGTTCGACTTGACAATGACACCAAATGCTTTGTTGGCGACTCGGTAGGTGCGAGGGCTGGTGCTCTAGCTCTAAGAGTGTCAGGGAAGTCTTTCGGAGAGTTTACTAATTTCTTCTATACTACTAGGGTCAGGACTCGTTCTTACCAGACAGGTTCCATATTTACTACCCTGTAGATGAGCAATAGGTATGTATAGTTACCGAATGAAGCAAGTAAGAAAGAAGTTAGCAGAGGAGCAAGCAGGGCAAGTTAGGTCTACCATTAATTATAAGGGCAGAGGCAAGATAGGCCCTTCTAGTAAGTTGCAGAATCTAATGCTGTGCTAGGAAATGCTCTGTTCTCAAGTAAAGGTAGTAAGACCAGCCAAGTCAATACTAACGTTCTTTAGTTAATAGCTCTATTCCTGGTTTCGAGTCATCATAGTAAAAGCACTAGCTCAATTCTATAGTTTAGTGAAACATACTGACGCTACACTCTTTCTCTTTTGTCATTGAACGATATGATATATTAGTTGTACCAGTGTTAAATAAACATAATTATTATAGAGTCAAGGCATTCTTATTGGACCAGGTGCCCGTGCCTTCGTCCTAGAATCGATGAACTTAGCGACTACTATTGTTGGTATAAACAACTTTTTTAGCCGTGGTCTTATGGCCGACGCGACTGGTTCAGGGGTCCGAATGGCGGGGATCAGGCGCGGCATCCCTCGGGATCTTGCGGCGGCCGATTGCGGCGGTCTGGTTGGAAGAAAACCTCTGCCGCGACGCCGTTGAGAGACGGCTTCGGTCCAGTACCTGCATACAGGTCGGGTCGGCAGCTCGGCCCGACCCCTCCGACGATCAAGTCAGTGATGTGGAGTGGAGTTTTAGATGAAGAGGTGCTTCTATATCCCCCTCCCTTCGTTTGAAGCCCGGGGGTATTTATAGGTAAGTTTGATGTTACCTGATGTGCCATCCTGCCGGAGCAGGACCGTACCTCTGATGGCGTATGTCGTTGCCGTGGGCGTTGCGTGGAAGGCCGAGCTGCCGCAGGGTATGGTGAGCTTCAGTCGACGCCTTCCCCTGCCTCGGCCGGTCGTGCGGGGTCAGACGATGAGGTTGTCTGGGTACGGTGGGCGTGGGTGCACATTAAATCGGTGTTAATGCTCGCTCCCTGTGGCAGTGTGCCGTCCAGGGGTGGCTGATGTCATGACGCACTTGATCGCCATTTTTATCCCTATCATATTCCCCCCCCCCCAAGGAAGCTATGCCTCGATTGATGTGAGGGGAGGTCCGAGGCATGGCTTCGGCTTTGAGAAACTATGCTTGTCGGGCGGTCTCTGATCTGTTGACGGGGGTGTGTGAGTTTTAGCAGCTAAGGAGGGTTGGGACGTGCAGCGGTGATTCCGGGCGGTGTGCGGCCGAGGAGTGCAACTCAATCGGGAACCCGAGCGAGCGTCGTGGTTTCGGTCGTGGAACATGGCGGCCAGGCCGCGCCGGCGTGGTCTCGGGAAACACGCAACCAAGGAGCACGACGCAGGCGGGTAGACCCCGCAGGTGCGGTCTCGGGGAACATGCAGCCGAGGAGCAGGACGTAGGTCGGCAGACCGCGCAAGTGTGTCCCAGGTGGCATGGAGCCGAGGAGCACGACGCAGGCGGGCTGGTCGCGCAGGCGTGGTCTCGGAGGCGAGGAGCACGATGCAGGCGGGCAAACCGCGTAGGTGTGGTCTCGGGGAACATGCAACCGAGGAGCACGACGCAGGCGGGCAGACCCTGCAGGTGTGGTCTCGGGGAACATGTAGCCGAGGAGCACGATGCAGGCGGGCAGACCGCGCAGGCGTGGTCTCGGGGAAAATGCAGCCGACGAGCACAACGCAGGTGGGCAGACCCCGCAGGTGTGGTCTCGGGGAACACGCAGCCGAGGAGCACGACGCAGGCGGGCAGACCGCGCAGGCGTGGTCTTGAGGAACATGCAGCCGAGGAGCACAATGCAGGCGGGCAGACCGCGCAGGCGTGGTCTCGGAGAACATGCAGCCGAGGAGCACGACGCAGGCGGGCTGGCCGCGCAGGCGTGGTCTCGGAGAACATGCAGCCGAGGAGCACGACGCAGGCGAGCTGGCCACGCAGGCGTGGTCTCGGAGAACATGCAGCCGAGGAGCACGACGCAGGTGGGCTGGCCGCGCAGGCATGGTCTCGGAGAGCATGGAGCCGAGGGGCACGACGCAGGCAGGTTGGCCGCGTAGGCATGGTCTCGGAGAACATGCAGCCGAGGAACACGACGCAGGCGGGCTGGCCGCGCAGGTGTGGTCTCGGAGAACATGCAGCCGAGGAGCACGACGCAGGCGGGCTGGCCGCGCAGGCATGGTCTTGGAGAGCATGGAGCCGAGGAGCACGACGCAGGCGGGCTGGCAGCGCAGGCGTGGTCTCGGAGAACATGGAGCCGAGGAGCACGACGCAGGCGGGCTGGCCGCGCAGGCGTGGTCTTGGAGAGCATGGAGTTGAGGAGCACGACGCAGGCAGGCTGGCCACGCAGGCGTGGTCTTGGAGAACACGGAGCCGAGGAGCACGATGCAGGTGGGCTGGCCGCGCAAGCGTGGTCTCGGAGAACATGCAGCCGAGGAGCACGACGCAAGCGGGCTGGCCGCGCAGGCGTGGTCTCGGACAACATGCAGTCGAGGAGAACGACGCAGGCGGGCTGGCCGCGCAGGCGTGGTCGAGAAGAGCATGGAGCCGAGGAGCATGACGCAGGCGAGCTGGCCGCACAGGCGTGGTCTCGGAGAACATGCATCCAAGGAGCACGACGCAGGCGGGCTGCCCCGTAGGCGTGGTCTCGGATAGCACGGAGCCGAGGAGCACGACTCAGGCGGGCTGGCCGCGTAGGCGTGGTCTCAGAGAGCATGGAGCCGAGGAGCACGACGCAGGCGGGCTGGCCGTGCAGGCGTGGTCTCGGAGAACATGCAGCCGAGGAGCACGATGCAGGCGGGCTGGCCACGCAGGCGTGGTCTCGGAGAGCATGGAGCCGAGGAGCACGACGCAGACGGGCTGGCCGCGCAGGCGTGGTCTCGGAGAACATGCAGCCGAGGAGCACGACGTAGGCGGGCTGGCCGCGCAAGCGTAGTCTCGGAGAACATGCAGCCGAGGAGCACGACGCAGGCGGGCTGGCCGCGCAGGCGTGGTCTCGGAGAGCATGGAGCCGAGGAGCATGACGCAGGCGGGCTGGCCGTGCAGGCGTGGTCTCGAAGAACATGTAGCCGAGGAGCACGACGCAGGTGGGCTGGCCGCGCAGGCGTGGTCTCGAGAGAATGGAGCCGAGGAGCACGACGCAGGCGGGCTGGCCGCGCCATCGTGGTCTCGGAGAACATGCAGCCGAGGAGTACGACGTAGGCGGGCTGGCCGCGCAGGCGTGGTCTCGGAGAGCATGGAGCCGAGGAACATGACGCAGGCGGGCTGGCCGCGTAGGCCTGGTCTCGGAGAACATGCAGCCGAGGAGCACGACGCAGGAGGGCAGACCGCGCAGGCGTGGTCTCGTAGAACATGGAGCCGAGGAGCACGACGCAGGCGGGCTGGCCGCGCAGGCGTGGTCTCGGAGAACATGCAACCGAGGAGCACGACGCAGGCGGGCTGGCCGCGCAGGTGTGGTCTCGGAGAACATGGAGCTGAGGAGTACGACGCAGGCGGGCTGGCCGCGCAGGCGTCCTGCTGCGCCCCTTTAATTTGGCGACGGCGGGGATCAAAAAAGCTACCGTAATTTAATTTCCTTTTTGAGGGGGAGTTGGTTGCTTCCGCCGCACGTATTCGGGCGTCGAGATCGAGGCGTCGGGATGTTGTCGCTCCAGCGGGGCTGCCACGTCAGGCTTTCATTAAGGCGGGGCGCTCTTTTGGCGTTTTCCGATGCGACGTGACGGTTACGCATGAGCGTGGGTGGGCTGCCGCCCGCCCTCGGGAGGCGATGGGACGCTAGTTCTAGCGGGATATCCCCTTTTAAATAGCGGACGCCCGACTTCACCTCTATCCTTCGCTGCTGAGTCTCCGCGTTCCGGCCTTGCCGTCTTTCTTCCGGTCGTCCTCCTCGCCTCCAGCGTCGCTCTCCTTTCCCGTAGCACCCCCAGTTAAGGTCAGTGAGGATGGTATCCTCTCCCTCCTCCTCTTCTATCCATTCCCCCGGAGTTAGGGAGGGAAGTCCTCCTCCGTCCCTCGTTGAATCGTCTGATGGGGAGGCAGCGCCGGCCCTTGAGGCCTTGATGTGGTCGCATGACCTGGACTCCTCTATGAGTGAGTCATCACTGGGGGGACTCTGGGAGCATTACGGTATCCCGGGGGACTATGTTCTTGGCGCGCCTGAACTGGGACAACGGGCGTATGAACCGGTCCCGAAGGGTTTCGCCTTAACCCTAGATGCCCTGGAGGTGGGTTTGCGCTTCCCCCTTCACCCCCTCATTGTGTCCTGCTTGTCTTTCTGGCAGATTTCGCCATCTCAAGTGGCGCCGAACTCTTGGCGCTGTTCTTGGGGGAATGCCACTACGCCAATATCGCCCCCACCCTCAACCTCTTTCTCTTCTGTTATCGCCTCTCCAAGAGTTCGGGGGGTTATTTCTTATCTGCCCGGAAGGGCTTCCGAATCGGAGGGGCCCCTTCTAATAATAAAGGGTGGAAGGGGAGGTTTTTTTACGTCGGCCGCGCGCAGGACTGGGGTTTCGGAGTTCGGTGGTCTGCGAGGGCGATCGGTAACACCACCCCATGTTTGGGCGAAGCAGAGCGCCTTGACCTAGGGAGGCTCAGGGAGATTCTCCCCAAGTCTCAGGCCCTCCGGAACATGACCGAGGAGTGGCTGGTCGAGGCGGGTCTCAACCCGATGCCTCTGGGTACGTTAGTTGACGCTTGGTTCGGGTATTTTCGTGGTTCATCCTTAGTGCTAACACTTTTATTTTGTCTTTTGTAGAAATGGTGAACCTCCGGTCACTCCTCGGGGGCGACACGTCGCAAGCCCCTCCTCCGGCACCGTCGACCGACTCGCAAGCCCTACCCCTAGCACCGTCGACCGACTCGCAACCCGGCATGGAGGATGCCCCAGTGGAGATCGAGGCCGGGCGCCCTCGGAAGAAAGTGAAGGCGGCACCTTCGAGGGGGGCTGAGGAGGGCCCTCGTCGGGGCGAGGCCGGGCCCAGCCAGCGGGCGGCTGGGAAGGGTTTGCGCCCTACCTCCGTACGTGACCTGTGCCGACTACCAACCGGGGACGGGGAGCCGTACCTGACGCGGCTGGTGAGCAAGATTCCCCTGGGGGGGCTTGTCCTGGGGGGACAGAGTGTGGGCCGGAGGGGACCCCTCCGCAGCGTTCCTCCGAGGCACGCTTCATCCCGACATGGCTCGGGATTTGTACGTCCTGCCCTCGGAGGTGTTGCTCAACAAGTCTGCCCAATCTTTGGTCTGGGTAAGTACCTTCTCCTCTTTTCTTGTTTGGGTTTGTTCGTCTGTCACTGCCCTTTTTCACCCGTCTGTTCCTTTTGCAGGGCCTCCATTATGCGACGGCCCTGATGGACAGGGAGCGTGACGCCGGCCGGGTCATCGGGGGCCTCGTCCACTGCAACGTTGAGCTCCACCGCCAGTCGAGGAAGTCCGGGCCGGGGCTGGCCCGGAGGCTGTGGCGGCCGCCGAGAGGCGCACGACGGAGTCTGAGGCGGAGGCGGCTCGCCTCGGGTCGGAGCTTGAGGCCTCCAAAAAAGCCAACGATGAGCTCCAGAAAACAATAAGGGTGGAGCGGACCGAGCTCCGTCTTTTGAAGGCGGAGGCGAGCGCCCTAAACAAGCAGCTGGAGGGGGCGAAGGCCGAGGCCTGAGCAGCCTCGGAGGCATTGGCGAAGGAGGCCCGTCTTCGACTCGCCAAAAATAAGGAGCTTCTTGAGGCGTACAAGAAGTCTGAGGGGTTCAAACTCGGGCTAACGCGAATGGGGCGGGTATCCTTTGAGTACGGATACCGAGTCGCCACGTCCCGTTTTCGTGCTCGTCACCCTGGCCTCGAGGTGGAGGAGGACCCCTTCACTCCTCATCCCGAGGATCTAGGGGTAGACATGCCCGAGGACGTGCCCTTCGACGACTGCCTGGACGTCCCGTTGTAATAAGGAAGGGTCCTGTGTTTTGTTTTCTAAGGTGCTTAGTTAGTTTTAGTGAGTCGGGGTCACATCTTGTAAGTTGAGTCCTGTAGGTTTGGTTTTGGATAAATAAAAGAAAGCTTTTTACTTCTCTCGTGTGTCGCCTTCCTTTTCTTTCCTTGGGCAAAAAGCTTCTTCCTCTGTGGACAAAAAGATCTCTTCCCTCAAACGAGATCTTCTAAGGTTCTGGTCGTTCTATGTTTTCAGCACAAAACAAAGGAAATTTCTTCTTCTCGTGGCCTGTTCGACTTCTTCCTCTTTCCACGAATGGAGACCTTATCCCTTAGATGAAAAACTTCCTCATTTAAACGAAAAACTTCTTGAGGTTCTGGACGTTCCATGTCCTCGGCAAAGGAGAGCCGTCCATTGTAGTGAGCCGGTATGTACCCGGCCGGATTATTTTGATGACCCGATAAAGTCCTTCCCATTTGGGGGCTAGCTTCCCCCTTGCTCGGGTCGGGTTGCTGACCTCGGTCCTGCGCAAGACTAGGTCGCTTAACTTAATTGGTCGGGGTCGTACCTTCCTGTTGTAGACCCTTGCGACAACCTTTTTATAAGTGAGAGCCCTTAAGTGTGCGTCGGCACGTTGTTCCTTGAGTACGTCGAGGCTGGCTCGAAGTCCTTCGTTCGAGGCTTTCTCGTCATAGTCTCTCGTCCGAAGGGTGGCCACGGCTACCTCGGGCAGCAGGACGACTTCGGTTCCGAACGCAAGGCTGCAGGGGGACTCCCCAGTCGCGGTCTTGGGGGTGGTGCGCAGTGACCATAAGACGCTCAGGAGTTCGTCCGTCCAGGCCGATCGGGCTACGGACACTCTTCTTTTGAGCCCTTCTAGAATGGATCGATTGGTTACCTCTGCCAGCCCGTTCGTCTGAGGGTGAGCTACCGAGCTGAACTTCAGCTGGATTCCGTGGCCCACGCAGAACTCTCGGAACTTTCTACCGGTGAACTGAGGCCCGTTGTCCGTAATGATGGTTTTGGGCAAGCCGAACCGAGTCACCAGGTTCCTCCACACGAATTTCTCCATTTGCCACTCCTTGATCGTGGCCAGTGGTTCGGCCTCGACCCATTTCGTGAAATAATCCACTCCCACGATGATGTTTTTCCGTTGTCCCGAGGCTGGCTGGAAAGGTCCGAGCAGGTCCAGACCCCATTGCGCGAACGGCCATGCGCAATCGATGGGGGCGAGCGGGACCGCGGGCTGCCGGGGCGCACGGGCATGTTCTTGGCATGAACTGCACCGCTGCACATAAGCCTTCGTGTCCCGGCACATGGTCGGCCAGTAGTAACCTTGGCGAAGTATTTTATGTGCCAGGGTTCGCCCGCCAATGTGCTCCCCGCAAACTCCCTCGTGGACCTCAGCCAAGACCGTCTGAGCTTCGTCGGGCTCCAAGCACCATAGGAGGGGGTATGTGAAGGACCGCTTATAGAGGCGTCCGCTCACCTCGGAGTACCACGCATGCGTCCGACGCAGGCGTCGGGCCGCAGCCTCGTCTAGAGGGAGGGTCCCATCATGCTTGAAGCGCAGCAACTCTTGCACCCACGTGGTTGGAGCGCCGCCCAAGTCCGTGGTTGTGATTTCGATGGCACGGGCAGGGAGCTCGTCGACTTCTGGCCGGACTCCGGGGGCTGGCTTGGACGCCAGCTTAGCTAGCGCGTCCGCTCGCTCGTTTTCTCCCCTCGGAACATTGGATAATGTAAAATGGGAGGACTGAGTGGACAGGTTCTGTACCTGTGCCAAGTACTTGGCCATGACTAGGTCTCGAGCCTCGTATCCGCCGCTGAGTTGTTCGGCTACCAACTACGAGTCGGTGAGGACGTGTAGGGTGACCACCTGCATTTCGAGGGCCAACCTGAGCCCGGCTAGGAGCGCCTCGTATTCCGCCTCATTGTTAGTGGCTCGAAAACCGAAGCGGAGGGAGCGCTCGAATGATCGTCCGTCGGGGGACTGCAACACTAGCCCCGCACCGGCGCCCTTTGAGTTGGCTGACCCATCCACGTGCAGGACCCATGGTTCAGGAGGTTGCTCCAGATCGTTCTCCTAGGTCTGGGTTAATTCTGCGATGAAGTCGGCCACGGATTGAGCTTTGATGGCTGTTCTGGGCACGTATCGTACGTCATGCTCGCCGAGCTCTACTGCCCATTTGAGAAGTCGTCCTGCAACATCAAATTTAGACAGGACCTGCCGAAGCGGTTGGTCGGTGACGACCTCCATCGTGTGAGCCTGGAAGTAGGTGCGTAGCTTTCGGGCTGATAGCACAAGCGCCAGTGCCAGCTTTTCGATCGGTGGGTATCGCTCCTCGGGCCCGCTTAGGACATGGCTGACGTAGTAGACCGGTAGCTGCTCGCCGGAGTTTTCTTTGACCAGAACAGAACTTACCGCATGCTGGGAGGCGGCTAAGTAGAGGCCGAGCTTCTCCCCGAGATAGACCGAGGCAAGTCGGGGGAGGTTGGCCAGGTGTCGCTTCATTCGCTGGAAGGCTTCCTCGCACTCCGCCATCCATTGAAAACTCTTCGGGTTCTTCAGCGCCCTGAAGAAGGGGAGGCAGGGGTCACCTGATCGGGCGAGGAAACGAGACATGGCGATGAGCCTCCCATTAAGGCGTTGTAGGTCTTTGATCGTCCGAGGCGACTGCATGTCGATGACCGCCTGGACCTTCTCCGGATTGGCGTCAATTCCTCTTTCATGTATGATAAACTTGAGGAACTTTCCCGAGGTTACGCCGAAGGCACACTTTGCGGGGTTGAGTCGCATGCTGAACTTGCATAGTGTGGCGAACGTCTCGGCCAGATCGGCGAGGTGAGCCGCGGCCTCCTGGCTTTTTACAATCATGTCATCGACGTAAACTTCCATGTTTCGCCCGATCTGGTGGGCGAACATCTTGTTAACCGTTCTCTGGTATGTAGCTCCGACGTTCTTCAGTCCGAAAGGCATGACCTTGTAGAAGTATATCCCTTGATTGGTGAGGAAGGCCATGTGCTCTTGGTCTTCAGGCGCCATTCTGATTTGGTTGTATCCTGAGAAGGCATCCATAAATGAGAGGCGGGAGTGTCCGGCTGTGGCGTCTACCAACTAGTCGATCTTTGGGAGGGGATAGCAGTCTTTGGGGCATGCATTGTTGAGACTGGTGTAGTCAACGCACATCCTCCAGTTTCCATTGGGTTTCTTTACGAGGACTACATTGGATAGCCATCGCGGGTATCTGGCTTCTTCTATGAAGCCTGCCGCTAATAGTCGATCCACTTCTTCCCGTATGACGAGTTGCCGATCCGGGGCGTGACGCTTGGGCTTTTGTTTCACTGGGCGGGTGTCGGGCGATATGTTGAGGTGGTGTTGTGCGACCTCCGGGTCGACACCCATCATGTCAGACGGCAACCAAGCGAAGACGTCGGCATTTTCCCGTAGGAGACCGATGAGCTGCTTTCGTTCCCGCTCGGGTAACTCCAACCCGACCTTGACCGTCCGATCCGGCCGATCTTCTAGCAGCGGCAAGTCGATGGTGGATTCTTTTGGCTCCGGATGGGGGGTCGGTCTCTTCATCTCCCGAGGATCCTCCAGCGGTGGTTCCATCCTTGCCCTTTTATTTAACGAGACGGCGGTCAGGTAGCAACGCCTGGATTCTCGGGGGCTTTCGGTGACTTCCCCGACCCCGACGTGGGTCGGGAATTTGATAGTTTGGTAGTAGGTTGAGACGACGGCTCTGACCTTGTTGAGGGTCGGTCGACCGAGGATGGCGTTGTACGCTGTGGGAAGGTCGACTACTAGAAAGGTGGTCATTACTGTCTTCGACCTTGGCGGGGCCGCCAAGGTTAAGGGCAAGGTGATAGCTCCCAGCGGTGAGATCGAATCTCCAGTGAATCCGGTAAGCGCCGAGCTCATCGGCTTCAGATTCTCCCTAGCCAAGCCGAGCTTCTGGAAGGCATCAAAGTAAAGTATATCGGTCGAGCTCCCGATATCGACCATGATCCTTCTTACCTGTGCGTTGGCGATCCTGGCTGATACCACGAGCGCGTCGTCGTGCTCGGGTTGTTCGGATGCCCCGGTCGGGAAGGTGATCTCGGGCTCGGGCCCGTTCCTAGGAGCTTCGGTTGGGGCGGCTCTGGTGTAAGCCTTTCTTCCCGTCATGGAGCCTTCGCCAGACGCGGGGCCGCCAGCTATTACATCGATGTGTCGTTCGATAGGGCCCTCCGGGCACGGCGAAAGTTCCTTGTTTGGCCGAAGGTACTGGCCCATATGCCCTCTATGGATGAGCTCCTCGATCTGCCTTTTTAGCTTCCGACACTGTTTAGTGTCATGCCCATGCTGTCGGTGGAAGCGGCAATATTTTGATCGGTCCGCAAGCTCCCGCGGGCTCCTCATCGGGTGAGGCTCTTTGAGTAGTCCCTTCTCCCTTATGTGGAGGAATATTTCTGTTCGGGACGAGTTCAAGGTGGGGAGAGGGGGCCTTGGTGTCAGCAGGTCGGGTCGGTCCAACCTCCGCTGGGACGCGGTGGGCTGTTGCAGTCGGGGTTGCTTCGACTTGACCCTCTTGTGTTCCTCACGCCTCCCGGCCATCCATGTTTCCGCGGCGATGAACTGGCTTGCTCGCTGCAGCATCTCGGGTACCGCGGTGGGGGGTCGCTCCACGAGGGACCAAAAGAACCTGGTAGGCCGCAGGCCCATCATGAAAGCCTGCATCAATAGAGAGGGGTGAGCATCCGACAGCCCTCGAATTTGCGTCGTAAAGCGGTTCACAAAATGGGAGAGGGGCTCGTCCTCCCTTTGGTTGAGCCCGAGGAGCAACGCCACAGATGGCTTCGGTCGAGCGTAAGTTAGGAAGTTGAGCTCGAAATCCCTGGCAAGCTGATCGAAGGAGGTGATGGTCCCGGTCTTCAGGCTGCAGTACCATGTGCGGGCCGACCCCCGCAAAGTCGTTGGGAACGCCCTACACATCAAGGCGTCAGTGGTCTCATATAGCGCCATCTGGGCACGAAAAGTGGCTACGTGGTCCGCCGGGTCAGCTATGCCATCGTATGCATCTAGCGAAGGGAGCCGGAAATGGGGTGGAATCGCTTGATCTTGTATCTCGGGGGCGAACGGGGACCCTTGATGTCTGTCTGCCCCAGGTTCTCCCTTTGATCCGCGAACCTCCTGTTGCATCTCGTCTAGTCGCCGGTTAACGAGGTGCAGTTGGGCTCGCATGGCCTCTGTTGAGTCCATAGACAGCGCCTCGGGGGCCGGACGGATCGTCGGATCCTCCGTTCCTTGATTCACGGGTCAGGCCGACCGGCTTCGAGGCGAAGTGGGGGGCTCGGGGAGTGGCGCGTGAATCCGGGTGATGGGCTCCTGCTATTGTAGGGGTTGGGTCATATGTGGGGGCGTCGGATGGGAAACGAGCGGAATGATGGTTTGGATCACGCCCGTCAAGGCTCGGACTTGGTGAGCGAGGTCGTGAAAGGCTTCGGGCGAGACGGGCGACGAGCCGGCGGGGGCGTCGTCAGGTGGCGACAAACCCGGGTCGTTGAACAACCGCCAATAGCGCTCCGACGTCGCGGCAGGATGCTCGTCTCGGGTTCCGTCGCACGGGGGGTGTTCCTCTGGGGTGCTGATCGGGTGCAACCGGACGGCTGCGGGTTCGTCAGAGTGGGTTTGCTGATCGCTCGACATTCGGACGACCCTCCTAGCGCCAATCTGTTGGTGTAAACAACTTTTTTAGCTGTGGCCTCTGGGCCGACGCGGCTGGTTCAGGGGTCCGAATGGCGGGGATCAGGCGCGGCGTCCCTCGGGATCTTGCGACGGCCGATTGCGGGGGTCTGGTTGGAAGAAAACCTCTGCCGCGGCGCCATTGAGAGACGGCTTCGGTCCAGTACCTGCACACAGGTCGGGTCGGCAGCTCGGCCCGACCCCTCCGACGATCAAGTCAGTGATGTGGAGTGGAGTTTTAGATGAAGAGGTGCTTCTATATCCCCCTCCCTTCGTTTGGAGCTCGGGGGTATTTATAGGTAAGTTTGATGTTACCTGATGTGTCATCCTGCCGGAGCAGGACCGTACCTCTGATGGCGTCTGTCGTTGCCGTGGGCGTTGCGTGGAAGGCCGAGCTGCCGCAGGGTATGGTGAGCTTCAGTCGACGCCTTCCCCTGCCTCGACTGGTCGTGCGGGGTCAGACGATGAGGTCGTCTGGGTACGGTGGGCGTGGGTGCACATTAAATTGGTGTTAATGCTCGCTCCCTGTGTCAGTGTGCCGTCCAGGGGTGGCTGATGTCATGGCGCACCTGATCGCCATTTTTATCCCTATCAACTATAGGAAGGAATCCACCTACTAATGGAAGAAATCAAACTAGCAGTCCACGCCCTACTTGTTAACTTCAAACTAATACTCCAGATCCGGAGCCTTACTTGCGAACCTACCTATTCTTGGTTTCAAACTACAAATTGTACTTCTCATACTGCCGCTACTGACTTAAAGTCTCTTATTTGCTTCTTTGACTCTAAGTTGACTTACCGCTATTCTTCTTGACTCCCCGCGAGCTCAGCTGTACTGCCTTGTCTCTTAGCCTTCGACTCGCTTCTTTCTTTCCCCGAATACAAACTGGGCCTGTTAACCACATCTGGGTCTGATTCCTCTACTAATAGGAGCTTAACTATTAATACAAAATACAAATACTAACAATAAGGATTGGACTACTAATAAAAGGAATTGAACAATCCAAACCATCCGCAAGGATACCTGGCATAGCTCTTAGACATTTTAGTCAGAATAAGAAGCAAGGGAAGAATAAGATGTCGAAAGTTAAGATACGCGTAAGGAATGAAAGACAGTTGTTTGATTCCCTGGTTCCGGTCTCAGAGGTGCTAGTGAAAGCCATAGTTTCCGAGTCAAAGTTATGAGTGTGTTTCTCCCAGTTGCATTCTTGTTGATAGTTATTCAAAACCGATACTAACTACTCTAAGTCTTCGCTGACGTCTTATTCCTGCCCTTCGATAAGTGGGTTCATTCTCTTATTACATTAGTGGATGCGCTAGAATTATGTATTAGGGCCCGTACTTATACTTATGAGTTTGACTCACTTAGAAAGCAAGTAAGGATATCGGGCTAAGAGTATACATCGGATAGGCCACTGGGAAAAACCCCACGCCATAGGCCTTCCGCTACTGCCATTAAGTCAACAAATACTAGATCCGAATCTTGATTCACTTTAGCCTAACCTGTCTATCAGACCTTGTAGTTGCCCCTTACACTCTTGGATGCCTATAGCTCTAATACAATACGGGCGGGATATATGATGGACTCCTACAAAACACCCCATAGGGAATCCAACGACTACTAGAAAGGATGTCACTGCTACTGGAAGGAATTGCACTGGGAATATGGAATTTCAACAAGTAACACAAGCCCTTACCTTCAATACCCTCTCGCTCCTGCCTATAAGCCCATCTTCCCCAACTAGAAAACTCACTGTGGGGGCTTTATCTAATTCTGATACTACTTACTTGAATTCTTATGTGCAAGCTCGGGTCTTACTCCTTAACTTTATAACAGTTCTGCAATTCCACCTTTCATTCTGACTTACCTACTAGCTTACCTACTAGCTTACCTCTTAGTTTCATCCCGAGGAGCAGAACTCAGTAAGGCTGGTGGGTATTTCCTATGTTCTATACCTGGACCTGGTGCTCTATAATAAAAAGAAAGAGACTAGTTGCCAAGAACAATAATTGTTGCTGACCTAGGGCTTGCGGATGACTAACTTTATACTGTTGATTCTCTTGTAACTGTTTCGTATACTTAACTCTTACTGCTGATTATCTTTCTTCCCTTTTAGTTGAATTCTAACTTTACTACTTTCTATAATTGGAGTGGAATTCCCACTTTCTCCGGGATCTAATTCTGACTCAACTGCCTAACCTTTATTACTTCACTTTATCTCAGGCGTACTCCAACTTGTTATTAAACTTTCACTGATGACAACACTACTTACTTCATAGCTTTCAAGCTGTACTTACTTTTCAACAGAAGCTACGTATCTCAATTCCATATCTATTGATGCCAACTTCCAATGCTACTCTGACTCCTCAACAATACTCAAGATAAGAATAGGCCTACTGCTTAAGAGAATGAAAACGCTGCATACAAGGATGCCCTTCCTCGCTGTCCTTCCTGGGTTTAAGCCTGCATTGCCTAATCCTTGAAACTTCTACTGATGCTACACCAATACTTGTTCTCATAACTATAGAAGGGGAACGAACAACCCGACAGCTATAAGGCTTTTACTTCTACTACTTTAACTTGATCCTAGGAATGGACTAGCACCTAATCAGAATGAAATACATCATACAAGACACTGGTCTCCTATGAAACTATTTGGTATGTTGAACCTCGAACCATGCTTCACTGTCTTTGATTCTCTTACTGCTTCCTTACATCCTTACTATAAAAGCATTACTTTGATTGGCAGATCAAGCTTCTCTTCAAGCTCATACTAGTAGTCGGCTTGACACGCTCTTTCTGATCTTGACACGAAGGGGCGTATAGGTGTTAAGGGAAGAATAATGGCGTATGGGTGTTTGGCTTAGGAGAGCTCCTTACTACTCGTTTTGTTATCCCTTTCTTAATTGGACACTAGATGTGGGCAAAGTGATTTTGATGATTTGATAAATTAAATTTGAATGGGTTTTATCTGAATCATGAACTTGATACCTGAGATTTTTTGAATCAAGATCTTTGATCTCCCGAGATTTTTTTTGTTATTTACTAAAGAGGAGTATTATCTAAATAAATGATGATTTTTCTCTTGATTCCTTGGAATTATAACTTGAAATCTTTTATGAATCAAGATCTCTTATTATGTGCTCTTGTATCATTCCTTATTATTTAAGAGGAGATTTATATAAATTATAATCTTAATTTCTCAACTTGAGATTCATTAGGACTCCTTTGTATTGATCATTAAATTGATCTTTTATGTTTTGAAGTTTTTCTTGATAAATACCAAAAATTGATGATCTTTCGTATTGATATTTCATAATCTTTGATATCTTTGATGATCTTTGATCATTGATGTAAATTTTTGTACCCTTCCCTTGTGTTTATAGTTGTATACCTTATGTGATGCTTAGAGCATTGATGTAAGAAGGAAATGAATTACACCATTGTATTATTCCTCTCTTCTTCTTTCTTACGGTGACAAAGGGAAGAAAGAAAATTGCTAGCATCTCAACAGAACCAAAAGTACTAGCTTGAATGTTAAAGTTAGGCAAATTGTTAAATCTTCCAAAAGAAGATTTCTTGATTGTTAAATCTCCCAAATTGTTAAATCTCAATGCATAAACTCTTCTTATACATTTTTTAAATCATGATCTTGATTTCTCAATTTTTATGACTTGAGTTTTCTTTTTGAATCAAGATGATTTCCTATCATTTCTTCTCTTTACAAAAGAAGAGATTTGTCAAAAATGATACATGGTCTTTTGGTATTCATGACTTGATCTTTCATTTTTTTATGATTAAAATATTGATGTAAATTTATCTTTGTTCCTTATCTTTGTCATTATTTGAAAATTGATATAAAGAGAAACGAATTACAACATTGTATTCTTCCCTTCTTTTTTATAATAACAAAGGGGGAGAAAGTATTGCTAGCTTGCATATTTCAAAAAGAAGAATCTTGCTAGCTTGCACATTTCAAGGAGAAAAACTTGCTAGCTTGCATATCTCAAGAGAAGCAAAGAATTACTGGCTTGCAAACCCAAAAGAGAAGCAATAATTGTTAGCTTGCACATCTCAAGAGAAGCAAAATTGCTAAACTTGCATATCTCTAAAACTTGCTAGCTTGCATGTTTTAAAATGATGTAAAACTTACTAATTTACAAGTTTGCATTCTTTTTTAAAAACTTTCTAGTTACACTTCTCTTTTTTGTTGATGACAAAGGGGAAGAAGTTATGATTGATGATATGAAATTATGCATGCAATACTCATGATTTTATGATGCATGCAATGATGTGAAAGTCAATGGTTATTATTTTCTGAAATTCAACCTTATTTCAATATGGTATATTGATAGGGGGAGTTTAGTTTAAACTCTGTCATCAATTAACTGTCATCATAAAAAAGGGGGAGATTGTTGAATCTCAGATTTTGATGATGAAATTAATTGATGAGTTTTTGATCTAATATGCGTTTTAAGTGACGTAGGACTAACTTCGATCATAAAAGGCAAATCGATTAAAGTAGGAGGAATCGAACATTGGGCCGAAGTGAAACATATCAAGAGATTGGAGGTCGAGCGGGAGGATCGATCGACATACTGGCAAAAGGACTTCATACCCTGAGTTCGGGCATCGGGCTGAATGATCGGACATTATGCTAAGGAGATCGAAAGTTATGAGAGTCAACATATCGATTGGGCAATATACTGAAGGATTGGAGGAAGCACCGGATGAACCAATGACATGAGGGACAACATAGGATTAATGCTTGTAATCGTATGTCTAGATCGAGTTAGTTTAGGACTAATTGAGTCAGTTTTGGGATGAAACAATGCCAACTCAATTAGGGATCAATTGGGCCTGAATTAGGGCTAAATTGGGCCTATTGTTTAGCCCATTCAGTGACCAGTAGGAGGGTCTAGCGGTGGTACCGCCAGACTATTGAATCTCAGATTTTGATGATGAATCTAAATGATAAGTGTTTATGATTTGATATATGTTTTGAGTGATGCAAGATGCTTCGATCAGGGTGAGACAATTAAATCAGGAAGAATCATGTTGGGCCGAAGAAAAATATATTAGAATATTAGACATCGGGCCAGAGGATCAATCGATGTATCGACAGAAGGCTTCGGGCCATGGATTCGGATATCAGGCCAAGAAGAGTGGATATTGAGCCAAGGATATCGGAGTTACGAAGGTCAACTGGCCGATTGGGCAATAGGCCGCAAGAGAGGATAATGCGTAAAAGAATCGGACGAAGCGTCGATGGACCAACGATATGCTAGATGACATGATTCATGTTTAGTAATAATTGTCTAGATCATAATGTGTTTTTATGTGGGCAGGATTAACTACGATAGCAAGGCATAAAGTAAAATAAAGTCCCAGAGTCAAGAACGTGATTCGTTAGGAGTTTGAGAGTTCATCGGAAGTCTGAACGTTCGTCGAAAGTTCTACTGGAACCAACCGAGAAGTCTAGGAGCTTGCTAAAGAAACTCATCGGAACTTGCCAAGAAGATTGTCATGAAGTCTAGGAGCTTGCTGGGAGTCCGCCGGAACATTGCCGAGAGATCGTTAGAAGTTCGTCGGAAGATCGCTAGAAGCTCACCGAAAGAAACCAGACTTATTTTGCTTAGAATATATCTTAGGAATCGTAGTTAGCACATAATTGGAGTTGGGATTGAGAGGTAATCCCATCAACTCTGTTAGGGGCCAATTGAGCTCGAAGTTGGGCTGGTTTGGGCCAAATTCAAGGCCCAACCAAGATCCTGAAAGCCTGGCCGGCGGTGGCATCGCCTGGGAGACTCAATCTCCTAGGTGGTCTGGGTGGTGGTATCACCCAGACTGGGCAGTGGTACCACCGATAGCAAATGCTGCCAGCAGTGGTACCGGCCCTGTCAGGCGGTGGTACCGCCCAACACAGGCGATGGTACTGCCCGTACCCAGGAAACCCGGGATGAGATATTTTTAGGCTCCAAGTTTGAATCAACTTGAAACCTCTAAATACCCCTCTCATCCCTGGTTAAGATACACAAGGCTTGAGAGTAAAAATAAAAAGAAACGCTGTTGTAATCTTGTGTGAACTCCTCTCAAAAGTTCTAAGAGTTAGAATAGTTTGAGAGAGGAGTAAGTGGGGGTGTAAGGGTTATCTCCTAAACTAGGTAAAAGGATAATTGAGTTGTAAAAGGTGGTTGGTCTTCGCTTATTGAAGGAAGACCGATAGTGGATGTCGGTGGCCTCGACAGAAGAGGAATCGGTGGAGTAGATGTAGGTCACGACGACCGAACCACTATAAAAATCTGGTTTGCGTTTCCTTTGAGCACTTTACTTTTATAGCAAACTACCTCTCCTCTTTACTGTGCTTTTACTACGCCTACACTCGCATACGCTTTCATGTTTTCAAATTCGATTTTCAATGTACAAAAGAATTTTCAGAATGACGTTTTTACCATTGCACTAATTCACCCCCACCCCCCCTACTTAGTGTCGACTCGTTCCTAACAGTTAGTATTAGAGCTACATTCGTTTCTTATTTGGTTTAACACCTAAGAGAAATGACTCTTTTCGATTTCCAAGATGGTCACTCTCTCATTCATCCTCCCTTATTCAATAGGACAGACTGCACATATTGAAAAACTCGATTGAGAGTTTTCTTGCTTTCCTTGGATTTAAATTTATGAAATATTATTGAAAACAATTTTTGAAGGTCTTCTCTTCCAATGAACCATTAGAATGATTTGGAGAAGAAGACGTTTTCTTTAAATGCAAGAGCGATGAATGCTCTATTTTGTGCTTTAGACAAAAGAATTCAATCAAATTTCTATGTGCAAAACAGCTTTCGATATTTGGTGCACTCTTGAAATCACACACGAAGGCACAACTAGAATTAAAGATTCTAAAGTCAATCTTTTAATGCACGATTTTGAACTTTTTCATATGAAACCAAGTGAAACCATTGGAGACATGTACACCCATTTTACGAATATCGTCAATGGTTTAAAAGCACTTGGTAAAACTTTTTCGGATTTTGAACTTGTAAACAAAATTTTACATTCTCTTAATAAGGGTTGGGATCCGAAAGTAATCGCAATACAAGAGGCAAAAGATCTTAATAATTTTTCACTTCAAGAACGTTTTAGTTCATTGATCACATATGAAATGGTGTATAATGCACAAAATGAGCTTAAGAACAATCTTCCAAAGAACAGGAAGGATTTAGCACTTCGAATAAAAGAAGACCACTCGAGCATAAGCTCAAATGATGGTGAACTTGAACTCCTCATGAAATTTTAAAAGTTCATGAAACAACGATTAAAGAACAAAAATAAACTTAAAAAGAGCAGAACTACTTGCTATGAACGCAAGAAGAAGTTGCTGAAACACGAATCGAGCTCCTCCGAAGACGAGGAGAAAATCAACAAAGGCGAGGTGGCAAACTACGTCTTAACGGCCTTCGACGATGAGGTAATCAAAATGCCCTTAGTTTATTTCGAAATTACATAATGCTTTTTATGAGTTATTTTAGTTTAGAAAAATTATTTTTCTTGAAAATTACATGTTTAATAATAATGAAAATGCTAAAAAATTGGGATCATGCTTATCTTTCTAGTAATTTTGAAAATAATCATGAAAATCATATGTTTTATGATAAATGAACAAAAATGTTAGACTTAAATCTAATGATAATCCTATGTATGTTTTAAAAGCAATAAGGTATATCTTGATGAATTTTGTATTGATTTTTGATTTTGTTTGGAAAAGTCTTATGCTCAATGAAACAATGATTGATGAATATGCTTTATGTTCAATGATTTCTTCGGCTTGTATGTCTTATCATGATGAATGTTTTGAAATTAAAGGTTTAGATATCATTAAGAATCATTCAACATTATGTTCAACGAAACCATGCTTGAAGTCTTAATGAAAATATAATGATGATTTGAAAGCATGTTTAACGAGTTTATATTTCAAACTTGGACATGATAATTTTTGCGATCTTTCGAAAGTTCTT
Organism: Musa acuminata AAA Group; assembly: GCF_036884655.1. NCBI lineage: Eukaryota > Viridiplantae > Streptophyta > Magnoliopsida > Zingiberales > Musaceae > Musa > Musa acuminata. The sequence goes on along the minus strand of NC_088329.1, from coordinate 14,351,776 downwards.
TTTCGATGTTAATGAATGATGCATGGATTTAACATAAAAGAAAAGAACATACATGTATGAAATCAATCAATAAGTTGAAACAAAAAGAGGAAAGCACCTTTCTTGAAAGCTTCTCAATCCTTACCTTATCGATTTTTCACTAATAGATCAATAAAATTATTTATGCTATTTTGAATCTCTTGAAAGAAATGTTGAGATTTTAACGATTTTGACGATTTGAATTTGAATGAGTTTTACCAAAATCATGATCTTGATTCCTTGATATTTACAAATTAAGATTTATTATGAACCAAGATCTCTTCTTTGTACTCCTATGATTTTTCTTGGCATTTTACTAAAGAGGAGGTTTTCTATGTGAATCATAAGATTTTATATGCATGAATTAATATCTTGTTCTCCTACAAGATTGAATGAATTTTATCTATATCATGATTTCCTAAGAATTTTTTTCGTTATTTATTTAAGAGAAGATTTGTTAAAATGAATCATTGTTTCTCTTGATTTCTCAGAATTATAACTTGAAAATTTATTTTATAAATCAAGATTATCTATTATGATTCTTTCTTTTTGCTATTTGAGTTATCTAAAAAGAATCATAATATGTCTCTTGATATTTACAATTTGTCTTCATGATTTGTATATCTCATCACCAAAATTCTCTTAATATTTTTCATGTGATGATATAAAATTATGCATGAAATACTCATGAATTTATGTTGAGGCAAACAAATGAGAAGTTATGATCATGCATGATAGGATGTAATATAATTTGATATTTAGATACCATCATGATTTGAAATGCTATGATTTGTTGCCAAAATGATGTATCATGAATGCGTGAATATCATGTATGATATGCCCATAGTTATTGATTTATTTATGTCATGTATGAAGTAAGGATATCATATGCAAAGTTTGTTAGGATTGAAGTGGCACTAAGAGGGGTGAATTAGTACAGCGGTAAAGTACGATAAACTTTTGACGATTTAAACACTTTCGGAAACTTCGTACGATAAAAGCAACATTTTATTTGAAACCGTTTCGATTGCATTTTAACTTGAAGGTGTAACATCCCATTAGTCCCACATCGGAAGTGGGGAATGTGTATGATTAGCTTATAAGGGCCTGATGAGTGTACTACGTTAACTCCCGCTTAAGCATTTTGGTCCGTGGTTGAAGGACCAAAATGGAGTTATTGGCCAGTTAGCTGGTTTGCAGTAATATAAATGACAATAAGATAAACGCAAACCGATTTATAGTGGTTCGATCATGCGACCTACATCCACTTGCGAAGCCTTCTTCGATGAGCGAAGAAGACTCCCAACTTCCACTAGCAAATCACTTTGAAGGGGAAGGACAAATAGTGGTTCACTCTCTTACAAATTTTCAAAGAGAAAGAAGGAGGTGAACACTCCAGCAATTGAAAACAAAAACTTGCTGGCGATGCCACCGCCGGACCTCTCAGGTGCTGGGCGGTGCCACCTCTCAGGTGCTGGGCGGTGCCACCGCTCAGTCCAACGGTGCCACTGCTCAGTTCTTGGGTTCTAGGCAGTGCCACCGCCTAATGGTTCACTCTCTTACAAATTTTCAAAGAGAAAGAAGGAGGTGAACACTCCAGCAATTGAAAACAAAAACTTGCTGGCGATGCCACCGCCGGACCTCTCAGGTGCTGCCACCGCTCAGTCCAACGTTACAAATTTTCAAAGAGAAAGAAGGAGGTGAACACTCCAGCAATTGAAAACAAAAACTTGCTGGCGATGCCACCGCCGGACCTCTCAGGTGCTGGGCGGTGCCACCGCTCAGTCCAACGGTGCCACTGCTCAGTTCTTGGGTTCTAGGCAGTGCCACCGCCTAATCTGGCGGTGCCACCGCCTACACTATTTCAGCTCACTGGTTGGGCTCTAAACTTGGCCCAATGGTCTTCCGATAAACTCTCGGAAACCATTCTGCGGACACCCGACAAGCTCCTAGACTTCACGATTTGATCTTGGCGAGTTCCGACGAGCTTCTTCGGCAAGCTCCGATCTTTCTCGGTGAGCTCCGTGAACTTCCAACGACTCTTCCGGCGAGCTTCCGAAAAACCCTTCGGCAAGCTCCCTACTCATTCTCGGCTAGTTCCAGCAGCATTCCCGATGAACCTTCGGACTTCCGTCGGACTCTCGAACTCCCAACGAATCCTTCGCGCTTGACTCCGGCACTTTGTTTCACTTTATGTCTTCATCGTTATCGTAGTTAATCCTGCACGCACAAACCAAAACTCTACTCCGATCTAGACAATTATTACAACGCGAATTGACATTCTATTGCTCGGCACGTCATTGGTTGGCGCTTTGTCCGATTCTTTAGCGCATCATCCTTGGCGCAATTCTGCAACCCCGATATCCTTGGTGCAATTCCGCTCTCCTTGGCCCGATGCCCGACGTCCGAAGCGTTCTGTCGTCCAATATCCTGACGTGATCTCCTCCAGCGCAATGTCAATTCCTCCTGCTTTAATTGTCTCATCCTGATCGAAGCATCTTGCGTCACTCAAAACGCAGATTAAATCATAAACACATATCAAGTGGTTTCATCATCAAAATACGAGATTCAACAATCTCCCTCTTTTTGATGATGACAACCACTTGATGACGGAGTTAACCTTAACTCCCGGAGTTTAAACAAACTCCCCCTATCAATATGACTTATTGATAGAAACTCTTGGATTCAAGAATCCAAGAAACATGTCATCATAAACTTATGCATAACATGTCAGGTCATCATACTTCTCCCCCTTTGTCATCAACAAAAAGGAGAAGTTCCTACTCTTATGTGTTTGGAGATAAAAAGTTCTATACATTGCATGAAAAACATAGTGTCAAATGCAATCTAGCAATTAAAGATGTGTAAGTTTAGCATGTTTACTTTCCTTGAGATAACAACTAATTGTTTCTCTTTAGACTACAAGCTAGCAATTTTCATGATATGCAAGTTGCAAGCTAGCAAATTTTTGCTTCCTTTGCAATGTTTGATCTAGCAATTTTGCTTCCGTAACAAGTTAGCATGTTTTGTATTTTGAGATAGGCAAGATAGCACATTTGTTTTTTTTTTTTTTTTAAGATAGCAACTCTTTTGAGATAGTGATCTTAGCAAATTTTACATCATGCAAGGTAGCAAATTTTTGTGATGTTCAAGATAGTAAGTTCTTTCTTCTCTTTTGAGAAGTGCTATTTTCGCTTCCTTTACAAAGTGCAAGCTAGCAAAGTGTTTGAAAAAGTGAGCAAGTTTTGCAACATACAAGCTAGCAAAAATTTCGAAAGCAAATACAATATAACTTTTTTGTTGAAGTGTGTAAGCTATCGATTCTTGCTTCCTATTGTAATGTGCAGGTTGCAAGTCTTGCTTCTTGAGATAGGCAAGATAGTGATGTTCAAGAAGACAACTTTTGCTTCTTGAAATAAGCAAGTTAGCAATCTTTGCTACTTAAGATAGGAAAGCTACCAATCAAGTTTTTGCATCTTCTTGACTTGTGCAAGCTAGCTATCTCCCCTTTTGTCATTGTCAAAAAGAAGGGAAGACCCTTTACATCAATTATGACAAAGGTAAGTATCAATCTTATTTGTGCATCATCATATTTTCAAATTAGAATATGCACATTTTCAAAAACCTTATATTTATTCATGCACGATATTGAATAAATCGATCAACATTATGAGGATATCATACATGATACTAAAATTTTTAACTATTTATCAACATTTTGATCATGATACCAAACATTCATCATTTAGAGTATTCATGATACAAAACATTAAATTAATATTTATAATACATTATTTTAGCAACAACTCATAGTATTTTAAATCATGATTTACATCATATGTAATACATCACATCATAATTAGAAGGCACAAGTATTGCATACATCATTGCAAACCATAAATGTTTCATATCATGATGGTATCAATTTGTCAAATTATATCCTACCATGCATGATCAAAACTTCTCCCCATTTGTATTTCATGCATAATTTTACTTCATCACATTAGGAGTATCAAGAGGACTTAATTGGGTGATGAGATAAATATTTCACGAATACATGGAATTGTATAAAAAATCATATCATAAGTGTTTCATACATTCATATCATCACATGAAGGAATATAAACAAAAATTAGTGATGAGATATTACTTCATGAATACAATAAAATTCATATAGCATATCATGGTTTATTAGAATTAGTCTTCCTTTTGGTGAATAGCAAAAAGAATAGTAGGAGAGCAAGATCTCAATTCATGCACATCAAATATTCAATCATCAAAATCATGATTCATCTAGAAAATTCTCCTCTTTAAATATTCAAAGAGAGACTCATGATGAACATTCTTGGTTTACATAAAGTTTCAAAACATAATTATTAACATCAAGAATACTAAAAGACTATGAAACATTTCAACAAATCCCCTTTTAAATAGAAAACAATCTTGATTCATAAAGGATTTCATGTTATAAATTTCAAGAGATCAAGATCATGATTTCGATAAAAAAAATATTCAAATTTAAATCATCAAAATCATTATCAAAATCCAAGAGATTCACAAAGATGATACAAATGGATTCATCAAAATCAATAAGATTGAGCAAAATAATTTTCAAGAATGTTTTCCTCTTTTTGATTGTTTCAAAACATATGATTTTGTTTCATTTATGCCAAATAAAAACATGTATCATGTTTAAAACCGAAAGAGTAAGATTTATTACAACAAAGATCAATAAGGTACTTTCATTATGGTAAAAATCAATAATCCATAAATCGTAATAAATTTGAAATTTATTAAGTATGATCAATATGCATGGCACTAAAACATGGTTTCAAAATGTTTAATATTTTTATTACACAATTTCATCATTATGCATCATTATATATAACTTTACAATTTCATACATAAAATCATCAAATCATAGTATTAAAATATTAATATTTTCATTATAACTTTATGCATCATTAAGTATACAATTATTAAGCATGACACTTCACTATTTCATATAAGCATGCATATTTCATTTATGTCAAATCAAAACATACATCATTTTTTAAAGCTACTTTTATGTCAAATCAAAAAATGCATCATTAAGCATGATCATTATGCATTACTTCAAATCAAACATGATTTCATTTATTTTCAAAATATTTATCATGATAGAGCATATAGGCCAAAGAAACTATTAAACATAAAGAATATTTATCAATGATGGTTTCATTGAGTATAAAGTATTTTCAACCAAAATCATTTGTTATTTGTTGTACTCATACATTTTTCTTTTTAGGTGAATCTATCTTTTCATGCTTAGTTCGCATACAAAAGCCGTGCATCATTTTCGAAAGCAACTTTCATCATGGTATAAATCGATAATCCATAAATCATAAAAGATCATTATGGAAATCATCAATAATCAATAAACTATAAATTACCCAAAACTCATCATCATCATGCATAGCTTCAAAAAATAAATTTATTAGGCATGATATCATATTTCATAAGGTATTTTTAATCAAAATCATTTTGTTTATCATAAACATATAATTTTCATGATTATTTTCAAAATTACTAGAATGATAAGCATGATTTCTAATTTTTTTATTTTCATGTAATTTTTAAGAAAATTAATCCTAAACTAAATTAAAAATAACTCATGAAAAGTATTATATAATTTCAAAATAATTCAAGAGAGTTCAGTTACTTACCTTGTAGTTGAAGCTCATCAAAGCCCAATTCGTCGTTTCACCTTTGGAAGTTTTTGATTCATCCTTGGTTGCCTTCCTCTTCTTTGGCCTCTTCCTCCTTTCAAGTTCATTATTTATTTTAGATTTTTGTTTAATAAATTTATTAAGATTTAGTGTTTAAAGTTCAAGTTCATCATTGTCCTCATCACTTGAGTCATCGCTCCTGTTCTTTAGAAGGTGATTTCGTTTGTCCGGAGTTTCAAATCCTTCCTGTTCTTTAGAAGGTGATTTCGTTCATCATGTTCATCATGTGTATTGTGCACCATTTCATATGTCATCAACGAACCAATTAGTTCTTCAAGTGGAAAAATATTTAAATCTTTTGTTTCTTGTATTGCGATTATTTTAGGATCCCACCTTTTTGGAAGGAATCTTAAGATCTTGCTTACAAGATCAAAATTCGAAAAAGATTTACCAAGAACTCTTAGATTATTGACGACATCCATGAAAGGGGTGTACATGTCGCCTATAGTCTCGCTTGGTTGCATTCGAAAAAGCTCAAAATCATACAATAAAATGTTAACTTTCGAGTCTTTGACTCTACTAGTTCCCTCGTGTGTGATTTCAAGTGTTCGTCAAATATCAAAAGTCGTTTCGCATGTAGAAATCTGATTGAACTCATTTTTGTCCAAAGCGCAAAATAAGGCATTCATAGCCTTTGCGTTTAAAGAAAACATCTTCTTCTCCAAATCATTCCAATGGTTCATTGGAAGAGAAGACATTTCAAATCTATTTTCGACTATGTGCCATAAATTCAAATCCAAAGAAAGTAAGAAAACTCCCATTCGAGTTTTCCAATAAGTGTAGTCCGTCCCATTGAAAAAGGGAGAACGAATGAGAGAGTGACCCTCCTGAAAGCCGTAAAGAGCCATTTCTATTTGGGTGTTAAACCAAAGTAGAAAACCGTGGCTTTGATACCAATTGTTAGGATCGGAGTGGCACTAAGAGGGGGGGGGGGGGGGGTGTGAATTAGTGCAGCGGTAAAGTACGATAAACTTTTGACGATTTAAACACTTTTGGAAACTTCGTACGATAAAAACAACATTTCGTTTGAAACCGTTTCGATTGCATTTTAACTTGAAGGCATACGTAAGAAGGAGACAAAGAAGTAGAGCATCAAAGTGAAGATGGTTTGTAGTAATATAAATGACAATAAGATAAATGCAAACCGATTTATAGTGGTTCGGTTATGCAACCTACATCCACTTTCGAAGCCTTCTTCGATGAGGCTCCCAACTTCCACTAGCAAATCACTTTGAAGGGGAAGGACAAATACCCCTCTTACAACTTTTACAAGTGGTTCACTCTCTTACAAATTTTCAAAGAGAAAGAAGGAGGTGAACACTCAAGCAATTGAAAACAAAAACTTGCTAAAGACTTTGCTAAGACTTTTATCTCAATCTCTTGCTTCTCAAATGTTGTAATCTCAGCTGAGAATTGAGGGGTATTTATAGGCCTCAAGAGGATTCAAATTTGGGCTCTAAATTTTAAATTCTCTTGGGTTTCCGAGGCTGGCGGTGCCACCGCCTGTTAGTGTCTGACACTGACAGTGTACTGGCGGTGCCACCGTTGGACCTCTCGGGTGCTGGGCGGTGCCACCGCTCAGTCCAGCGGTGCCACCGCTTAGTTCTCGGGTTCTAGGTGGTGCCACCGCCTACACTATTGCAGCTCACTGGTTGGGCTCTAAACTTGGCCCAAACCAGTCCGAACTCGGGCCCAATTGGCCCCTACTTGGGTTATAGGATTAACACTTAATCCTAACCCTAACTAACGTGCTAACTATGAATTTAAAGACATTTCCTAAGCTATTACAAAGTCCATAAGTCAAGACTTCTTCCGGTGAGCTTCCAGCGAACTTCCGGCGGTCTTCCAACAAACTCTCGGAAACCATTCTGCGGACTCCCGGCAAGCTCCTAGACTTCACGATTTGATCTTGGCGAGTTCCGATGAGCTTCTTTGGCAAGCTCCTATCTTTCTCGGTGAGCTCCGCGAACTTCCAACGACTCTTCCGGCGAGCTTCCGAAAAACCCTTCGGCAAGCTCCCTACTCATTCTCGGCTAGTTCTAGCATCTTTCCCGATGAACCTTCGGACTTCCGTCGGACTCTCGAACTCCCAACGAATCCTTCGCGCTTGACTCCGGCACTTTGTTTCGCTTTATGTCTTCATCGTTATCGTAGTTAATCCTGCACACATAAACCAAAACTCTACTCCGATCTAGACAATTATTACAATGCGAATTGACATTCTATTGCTTGGCACGTCATTGGTTGGCGCTTAGTCTGATTCTTCAACGCATCGTCCTTGGCGCAATTCTGCAACCCCGATATCTTTGGTGCAATTCCGCTCTCCTTGGCCCGATGCCCGACGTCCGAAGCATTCTGTCGTCCAATATCCTGACGTGATCTCCTCCGGCGCAATGTCAATTCCTCCTGCTTTAATTGTCTCATCCTGATCGAAGCATCCTGCGTCACTCAAAACGTAGATTAAATCATAAACACATATCAAGTGGTTTCATCATCAAAATACGAGATTCAACAAAGTTTTGAAATTGTGCTTGTTATAAATTGAAACCATAATGATGCACAAACATATTGAAATATGATTGATACTTTATCTTTGTCATGCTTTGAAAATTGTTGTAAAGGGAAAAGAACTACAACATTATATTCTTCCCTTGTTTTTTACAATGACAAAGAGGGAGCAAATTTTGCTAGCTTGCTAGCTAGCTTGCATACTTTAAGAAGAAGCAAAAACTTACTCATCTCAAAAAGATACAAAAATCTTGCTAACTTTCATATGTGTAAAATTTGCTAGCTCACAAATTATAAGGAGAAAAACTTAGCTTGCTTGCTAGCACATCTAAAGAGAAGCAAAAATTACAAATGTACATATCGTAAAAAAATGCAAAACTTGTTAGCTTGCTTCATGTAAAACATTATATCTTGCTAGCTTGTTATCTTGCATTATTTTTCGAAAAAAAAAACTTGCTAGCCTTCATACATCAATGAGAAGTAACACTTACCAAATTGCTAGCTTGCATGTTGTAAATGTTGAATCTCGGATTTTGATGATGAAGTCAATTGTCATTTGTTGATCTAATCTATATATTGAGAAAAGTGTGCAGGATTAACTACGATGGCAGTAAGGCATGTAGCAGGTGCTATGCCGGAGTCAAGATCAAGATCACGTTGGGAGTTCGAGAGTTTGTCGGAAGTTCGGATGTTCGTCGGAAGTTATGTGGGAAACAACCGAGAAGTCCAGGAGCTTGCCATAGAAGCTCATTGGAACTTGCCAAGAAGATTATCATGAAGTCCAGGAGCTTGCTTGGATCCACCAGAGAATCACCGAGAGTTCGTCGGATGTTCGCCGGAAGTACGCCGGAAGAAGCAATTGACACACCGGAACACGAATTGCAGTAATCATGTCTTAATTGTCATAGTTAAAGTGTAGATTAAGTTAGGATTGGGAGGTAATCCTACTAACTTAATTAGGGGCCAACTGGGCCCTTAAAAGACCTAAATTGGGCTGAATGGAACAGCCCATTCGGCCCCTAAATTCCTAGTCGACGGTGGCACCACTTGGGAGACTCGGTCTCCCAGGAATTCTGGCTGGTGGTATTGCCCCTGTCAAGCGGTGGTATCGCCAGAGCTCGGTCTCCGAGCTCTGTCAAGAGGTAGTACCACCTAGACTAAGAGGTAGTACCGCCTAGTGTCAGATGACAGGCAATAGTACTGCCTAGTAATGGCGGTGGTACCACCAAGACCCCGGAAATCTGGGATTGGACACTTTTAGGCTCCATCTTTGAACTCATTAGGGCCTATAAAAACCCTACCCTTTCCTGCATGAAAGGGAATGAAATCTTGAAATACTCTTGAGTCTTTTGATGCCTTAAAGTATTGTAAAAGCTAGAGTTCTCCTCCTTTTTTAAGTGTTGAGATCATTCAAGAGATGAGTGAAACTTGTAAGGGTTGTCTCCTAAGCCCGACAAAAGGAGAAAAGCTGTAAAAGGGTGGTTGGCCTTCGCCTATTGAAGGAAGGCCTCTAGTGAATGTCGGTGACCTCGTTAGAGGAGGAAGCCGAAAGTGGATGAAGGTCACGCTTGACCGAACCACTCTAAAACTCGGTTTACATTTACTTTGAGAAACTTTCTTTTATAGCAAACTGCCTCTCTTCCTTACTATGTTTTAACTACGTCTACATACGTTTTGACGTAAATTTATACATGCTTTATACATAACTTTAATCTTATGAAGACTTTACGAAACCAATGCTGTTCATTTGTGCAACTTACGTTGCTGCAAATCACCTTAGTCTTCTCTTGCATTTTCACTTAAGGTTTCAAGTTCAAATTCCTTCCAAAACGTATTAAGTTGAAATCATTCTCGTTGAATTGGCTTTAATCTAAATAAGGTTTTTGAAATAGCGAAAGTTTTTTGGTGCACTAATTCACCCCCCCCCCCCCCCCTCTCTTGGTGCGCTCTTGGTCCTAATAATTGGTATCAGAGCAAGGTCCACTCTCAATTGGTTTTAAACCCAAGAGAGATAGCATTTGCCGACAACCAAGAGGGTCATTCAATTGCACGTCCGCCCATGTTTAATGGGATGGATTACACATATTGGAAGATAAGAATGAGGATCTTCTTGATTTTAATGGATTTTAAGCTTTGGAATATTGTAGAAAATGGATTTCAAAAGTCTTCTCTTCCAATAAACGATGGGAATGAGTTAGAGAAGAAGACTGTCACTTTAAACGCAAAGGCTATGAATGCCTTATTTTGTGCACTAGATAAAAATGAGTTCAATCGAGTTACGATTTGTGAAATGGTTTCTGATATTTGGCACACACTCGAAGTGACTCACGAAGGCACTAGTAGATTGAAATAGTCAAAAATCAACTTTTAGTACATTCTTATGAATTATTTCGAATGAAACCGAGTGAGACCATTGGAGACATGTACATCCGTTTTATGGATGTCGTCAATGGTCTAAAAGGACTTGGTAAAGGTTTTTCAGATTTTGAGCTCGTTAATAAAGTTTTAAGATTCCTTCCAAAAAGTTGGGACCCTAAAGTCACGGTCATTCAAGAGGCCAAAGATTTAAATAACTTTCCTCTTAAAGAATTAATTGGGTCACTAATGACCTATGAAATGACATGCAAAGCTCATAAAGAGCTTGAGGACACCCTTTCAAAGAACAGGAAGAATATGACACTAAGAACACAAGAAGATCACTTGAGAGAAAACTCAAGTGATGAGGACTTTGATGATGACTTGGTACTTTTAACAAGAAAATTCAAATAATTTATTAAAAGAAATAAATTTTAAAATAACACTAAAAATAAACTTAAACCCAAGAAAGATTAAGTAATTTGTTACGAATACAAGAAACTGAGACACTACAAGAATGAATATCCCCAAGCTAAGAAGATGACACCAAAGAAGAAGGCGCTCAAAGCAACATGGGATGACTCAAGCACATCCGAAGAAGATGAGCCTACTAACACCGAGCAAGTTACTCACTATGCACTAATGGCCATTGGAGAGGAGGTATCAAGTTCAATTGATGCAAATTTATCATTTGATAAATTATTAAATGCTTTTCATGATTTATTTGATGAATGCAAAATAATTAGTAAAAAATATAAATTGTTAAAAAATGAGTATGATTCTCTTGTTAGTAATTTTGATAAATTAAAAATTAAGCATAATGATAGTTTAGCTCCATGTACGAAATGCCATGATTTAGAAATAATTCAAAAGGAAAACTTGTTACTCAAAGATACCTTGAAGAAATTTGAGGTTGATAGCAAGTCGTTGAAAATGATCCAAAATGTAGTCCACATAAATTGATTTGGGTTCCTAAAAGAACCTTAAATAACTCAATACATCATGATAAGCAATTTAGATCAATTTTTGAGGCACCCAAGGTCAAATGGATACCTAAAAATCATCCTTTTTTGTAAAAATGCATATCATCATAAGCTAGGAGCAAGAGATGGTACCTTGATAGTGGCTGCTCAAGGCATATAACCAGAGATCCATCTCAATTCTCTAAGCTCATTAGCATAGACAAAGGATATATCACCTTCGGAGATAACAACAAGGGTAAAATCATAGGCAAAGGAACCATATGTAATAAATCCAACTTCTTTATTGAAGATGTTTTATTAGTTGGTGGTTTAAAACATAACCTCTTGAGCATTAGTCAATTGTGTGATAAAGGAAATATTGTTAAATTTGAATCGAATTCTTGTATTATTGAAAAACCACACAAAAATACATCTATGATTGTATTAAAATAAAATAACGTATACACCATTGACATTAATAATCTTTGCAATGAAATGTGTTTTTCGATTTTGAATGATGATGCTTGGCTTTGACATAGGAGATTAGGTCATGCTAGCATGAAACTAATCACCCAAATTTTATCTAAAGAACTTGTAAGAGGAAATCCTCATATCAAGTTCATCAAAGATAATGTGTGTGATGCTTGTCAATTAGGAAAATAAATAAAAAGTAGCTTCAAACCTAAGAACCAAATAAGCACCTCTAGACCTTTGCAATTGATCCATATAAACTTCTTTGGACCAATTTCTATATCAAGCCTAGGAGGTAGTAAATACGCTTTTGTCATTGTAGATGATTATAGTAGATACACATGGACTTATTTTTTAAAATACAAAAGTGAATACTTTAGATATTTCACCAAGTTTTGTAAACTTGTTCAAAATGAAAAGGGTTCTATGATTTCGTTAATTCGAAGTGATCATGGTGGTGAATTTCAAAACCATGATTTTCAAGAATTTTGTGAATCCAATAGATACAACCACAATGTTAGAACCCGTGCAGATTTTTAACTTGGGGTTGATCTCTTTAGGGGATCGGCCTCCTTGGAACTCTATAGGGGTTCCTCCCTCCAAGTTGCTACTCAAAGGCTGCAGAAAAGATTCATCTATTGTTTATCAAAAGAGGAGGAATACATGGCTATTTATAGGGCTTCTAAACCCTAACTCCTAATAGGACTCCTACTTAAGACTCATACTTCTAACCAACTCCTAATAGAACTCCTACTCAAGACTCCTACTTCTAACCAACTCCTAATAGGACTCCTACTCAAGACTCATATTCCTTTACAACTCCTAATTCTTCTATAAGAAACAACCCCCTAACTCTATTCGGCCTCTTCACCTCTTTAATAGGGGTCGACTTAGGTAGGTTTTACATAATGTCCCTCTCAATTAGGACTCTCCAAGCTAGAGTCCTAATAGACCTGCCCTCTTCAAATCAGCCTTGTCCTCGAGGCTAATAATCCATGAATTCTGTGAATTTGATCTTCAAGTCATCATAGTTCTCCCAAGTGGCATCTTCTGTTGGTAGGTTCGCCCACTGTATTAACACTTCATTAGTGGGTCATCGTCGTCAAGTCATGATCTGTCGATTAATAATGACATTTGGCTAGGTCTGGAGTTCTCCTTGGGTAGTCATATTTGGTGGGTGGCTTTGGGCTGTCTCTAAGCACCTATTTACAACTTTCGTCTGGCCATCGGTTTATGGGATATATGCTGTACTCTTTTTCAATTTAGTACCCTGCATTTGTAATAACTTTGTCCAAAATGTACTCGTGAAGACGCAAGTAGAATTTGTCACAAGCACAATGTGTCCCTTATAGCGTAATTCTTTTGAGTCCCAATTGTAATGAGCCACGAAGCTTAGTGCTTCCTCCAATTTTTTTATGATCTTATTGGACTCCAGATCTTCCTGCCATTCCACCTTAATATCCTCAAGGAAGTCGCTGGTCGGAAGTGAAACGACTAAAAATTTAGCTTGCTCGGGTAGTTGCGAAAGCGCATCTGCAACAACATTCTCTTTCCCCTTTTTGTAAGTTATTTCATAATCAAATTCAAGAAGTTTTGTTACCCACTTTTGTTGCTCAGGGGATGATATCTTTTGCTCCAAAAAGTACTTGAGGCTTTTATGGTCGGTTTTAATTTGAAATCGTCGATCGATCAAGTAGGGTCTCCACCTCATTGCTACGTACACAATAGCGAGCATCTCCTTATCATATGTTGACATATTTTGATGGGAGGGAGACAATGCCTTACTAGTGTATGCGACTAGTCGACCATCTTGCCTGAGAATGGCTCTAATTCTGACTCCAAATGTGTCGGCCTCAATAATGAAGGGTCGGCTGAAATCTGGTAGTGCAAGCACCAGCGTCATTGTCATGGCTGCCTTAAATTTATTGAAGGCAGCGGAGGCTCTGTCCGACCATTGGAAGATATCTTTTTTCAATAAGGAAGTAAGTGGTGCACTGATCTTTCCATAGTTTTTCATGAACTTGCAGTAGTAACCTGTTAAACCCAGAAAGTCATATAGCAACTTTATGTTCCTCGGGGTTGGCCAGTTCTGCATTGCTTCTATTTTGGAGGGATCTACCATCACACCTGTTAGGATCGAGAGCACTAAGAGGGGGGGGGGGGGGGTTGAATTAGTGCAGCAGAAAACTTTCTGCGATTAAAATCGAAAGCTGCGTTCGAACGATAAAAACAACTTCTGTATGAAAGTTGATACTAAGCAAGGTTAAAGTCAAACTATGCAGGCAGTTTGCAGCTATGATGAAAACTAGAATATCGGCGCAAACTGAAATCCGACGTTCGTACGAAGAAACTGATTTACGTCTAAATGCTGATTCGTAAATCACTTGATTAGATAAGACACAGTTTAAGCAGGAGTATAAAGGCAGTGTGCAGTTATGGTAAAGCTCAAAATGTAAACGCAATCTGTAATATGATGATCATACGAGAAAAAGCAGATTTACGTCTAAACGCAGATTTACGTCTGAACCTTGAAACTCGTTCATAAAATCGCAGAGGGCAGTAAGCTATTGAGAAGTTTGCAGTGAAGGTAAAATGCTCAAAAGAAATGCAAACCGAGATTTAGAGTGGTTCGGTCAATCTTGACCTACTTCATTTTTGGCTTCCTCCACCGACGAGGTCACCGACGTCGACTAGAGGCCTTCCTTCAATAGGCGAAGGCCAACCACCCTCTTACAGATTCACTCCTTTTGACGGGCTTAGGAGACAACCCTTACAGAAGTTTTCTCTCCTCTCTTTACAACTCAAACTTTGAAGAACAGAAAGAGGAGAACTAGCAGTTTTGAGCTCTAAGAACCACAGAAAGACAGCAAGATTTCGAGTGTGTGTTCTGTGCTTTCAGTGCTGAATGGGTGGGGTATTTATAGGCCCCAACCCAGTTCAAATTTGGAGCTCAAATCTGTCAATTCCCGGAATTCTGGGATCAGGGGGTTGCACCTCCTGACTGGGGCGGTTGCACCACCTGGCAGAGCTCGAAGACTGAGCCTCTGGGCGGTGCCACCTTTGTCAGGGGCGGTTGCACCTCTCTTCCAAAGCTCGAAGACCGAGCTCAGGCGGTTGCACCGCCTGGCAGAGCTCGAAACTTGAGCTCCAACGGTGCTACCTCTTGACAGAAGAGGTTGCACCGCCCAGTCTCGCTCGGAGACTGAGCCCGGGGCAGTGCCACCTCTTGGCTGGGGCGGTTGCACCGCCCAGTCTCACTGGGAGACATAGCCTGGGTGGTGCTACCTCCTGGCTTGGGCGGTTGCACCTCCCACAGCAATTAGGGTCCGAATGGGTTAATCCATTCAGCCCAATTTGATTCTTTCAGGGGCCCAATTGCCCCAAGATTAAGCTAATGGGATCACCTCCCATTTCTAACTTAATCAATGTGCTAACTATGATTATTTCCTAAGACATATTCTGCAGCTTGCTCCGGTGCGTCAATAGCTTCTTCCGGCGAGTTTCCGGCGAACTTCCGTCGATCATCCGACGAACCCTCGGTGATCCTCCTGCGGACTTCCGGCAAACTCCTGGACTTGCGACGATCCACTTGGCAAGTTCCGATGAGCTCCTTTGGCAAGCTTATGGACTTCTTGGATTTGTTCCCGCAGAACCTCCGACGACTGTCCGAACTTCCGTCGAGCTCTTGAACTCCCAACGTGATCATTGTCATGACTCCGGCGCAACTCCTGCTGCATGTCTTACTTTCATCGTAGTTAATCCTGCACATGTAAACAAAACTTCGATCGAGACAATTAATCCTAAGCAATTAACCAAGTTGTCCGGCATGTCATTGGTCCCTCGACGCTTCGTCCAATTCTTCGGCGCATCGTCCTTTCCTGCGGCCTATTGCCCAATCGGTCAGTTGGCTCCGCAACTCCAATATCCTTGGCACAATACCCGCTCTTCTTGGCCCGATGCCCGAGTCCACGGCCCGAAGCCTTCTGTCGATACGTCGACCGATCCACCGGCCCGACGTCCAATCTTCTGACATGTTCCTCCGGCACAACATGATTTTCCTGCTTTAATTGTCTCATCCTGATCAAGGCATCCTGCGTCACTCAAAACATAGATTAAATCATAAACATATATCAAGTAGTTTCATCATCAAAATACGAGATTCAACAACACCTTCCTCTAATATGATATGCCCAAGATATTCCACCTTTTGTTGAAGAAAGCAAAAATTCATAGTGGTCGTTGTGTGTTCGAAAGGCGGTTTTCGGTATGTCTTCTTCGCACACTCGTATTTGATGATACCCGGATCGAAGGTCCAGCTTTGTGAAGATTTGTGCCCCCTTTCATCTAACAATTCATCTACTATTGGAATAGGGTATTTGTCATTGATGGTTATGCCGTTAAGAGCTCGGTAATTAACGCACAATTGCCATGTTCCGTCCTTCTTTCGTACAAAGAGCACTGGTGAAGAGTAGGGGCTGCAACTTACCCGAATAACTCATGTTTCGAGCATCTCTTTGACAATCCTTTCTATTTCATCCTTCTGCAGATATGGATGCTGATATAGCTAAGTATTTGTAGGAGGTTTGCCTAGAAGAATCGGTATACAATGATCATGCCGACGGGTAGGAAGTAGGTTGCGTAGTTCGTCAAATATATTTAAAAATTCAGCAAGCAAAGGAAGTAGATTTGGATCTTTAAATTTTGTTGGCTCTCCCTTAGTTTGCTGGTCAAGTTGTACCAAAAAGCTGCTGCATGCTTTATACAAAACCTTTTCCATTTGTTGTATGCAAATCGTCATTACGTCACCCCCATATTTCCCATGCAGTATCACCTGTTTCTCCTTACTATAAAATTTTACAATTAGTTTCATAAAATTCCAAGAAACATCACCTAATGTCATCAATCATTTAATTCTGAGCATCGCCTTATGATCATCAAGTGGGAGGAGGAAGAAATATGCAATTATCTCTTGGTCCTGTAGTAGTAGTTTCGCCTGCAGGCATCTTTGGTCGCACTTTAGGGTTCTGCCGTCAGTGACTTTTACATCAAACTTGCTACAACCTTCGATGTGGAGTGTCATTCGAGCTGTAACCTTACTATATAAGAAGTTATTAGAGCTGCCCATGTCGATGAGAATAGTGATCGATTGTTGTTTGAGAAGGCCTCCAGCTTTTATCGTTTGCGGGTTTGAGTAGCCAACTAGTGCGTGTATCGTAACGTCGGTTGGTTGTGGCTCTTCTTCTGCATCTTCTTCTTCATGTTCAAGGCTCTCTTCTAGATGTTCAATGACCTCTTCTTCTACTGGTTCAATCATAAGAAGTCTCCCTTTACTACAACAATGCTCACGGCTCCACGGCTCGTCGCAGTGCCAACATAACCTCATCGCATATCACTCCCGAAGCTCTTCTCTTGTCAACCTCTTGTTGAATCTCGGATTTTGATGATATAATCAATTGGTGGGTTAATTGATCTAATCCATATTATTGAGTTAAGTGTGCAGGATTAACTACGATAATCAGAAAACATAAAGCAAGGATACCAGAGTCGAGCTCGATGGACGTTTAAGAGACCGGAGAATCATCGGAGATGCTGCCGGAACCGTCCGAGAAGAAATCGGGAACGTGTCGGAAGTTCGCCGAAGAAATCGTCGGAGGCTCGCGGAGATCACCAAGAAGGCTCGGCTACTCGTTAAAGTCATCACAAAGATTGGGAGCTTGCAGGGAGTCCGTCGGAAGAAGTTCGTCGGAAAGCTCGCCGGAACAAGACTCGACGTTCGCGGTTAAAAAAACTTGCTTAGGATGTTTTTTTATGTTATGTAGTTCACCTGTAATTAGGATTAGGATTAAGAGATAATCCTATATCCTGGTTAGGGGCCAACTGGGCCCAAAGTCAGATTTGGTTTGGGCGAAAAATAAGCCAAACCAATGAATCGGAAAGCCAGGCGGTGGAACCGCCTGGCTGGGCGGTGACACCTCCTTGGCTGGGCGGTTGCACCGTCCAGCACCCGAGCGCTGGGCGGTGGCACCGCCTGGCTGGGCGGTGGAACCTCCAGCACCGGGAACCCTAAGAGAATTCAAATTTTGGAGCCCAAAATTTGAATCCTCTTGAGGCCTATAAATACCCCTCAAATCTCAGCTGAGGTTACAACTTTTGAGAAGCATTTTTGATTGAGAGAAAAGTCTTAGAAAGTCTTAGCAAGTCTTGTTTTCAATTTGCTAGAGAGTTCTCCTCCTTCTTTCTTATTGAAAATTTGTAAGAGGTTGAGCTGCTTGTAAAAGGTTGTAAGAGGGGTGTTTACCCTTCCATTTCAAGAGACTTGCTAGTGGAAGGTGGGAGCCTCATCGAAGAGGGGCCTCGCAAGTGGAGTAGGTCATTTGACCGAACCACTCTAAAAATCGGCGTAATCTCTGGTTTGCTTTTTATTATTGTCATTTACATTACTGCAAATCTTCTTACTGCTTTAGTTCCTTATTACTCTTGCTGCGCAACTTTAAGAATACGCCTTCAAGTTAAATTTCTCAAGTTTCGTTCTTAACGTACGAAAGATTTTATTAAAATCGAAGTTTTAATCCGCTGCACTAATTCACCCCCCCTCTTAGTGCCGCTCCGATCCTAACAAGTGGTATCAGAGCAAGGTTATCTCTCATATTTGGTTTAATACCCAAGAGAGATGGCTTACTCTGGCATGCAAGAGGGCCATTCTATTGCACGACCACCTTTGTTTAATGGGTCGGATTACACATATTGGAAGACTCGCATGAGAATCTTCCTCATTTCTATGGACTTTGAGCTTTGGTCTATTGTCGAGAATGGATTTCAAAAATCTTCTCTTCCGATTAGCGAATGGGATGAATCGGAGAAGAAGGTTTTTGCTTTAAATGCAAAGGCTATGAATGCCTTGTTTTGTGCACTAGACAAAAACGAATTTAATCGTGTTTCAATGTGTGATTCGGCTTTTGATATTTGGAGAACTCTTGAGGTCACTCATGAAGGCACTAGCCGAGTGAAAGAGTCCAAAATCAACATCCTTGTGCACTCTTACGAACTTTTCCGAATGAAACCAAGTGAGTCCATCGGAGACATGTACACCCGGTTTACGGATGTCATCAATGGACTCAAAGCTCTTGGTAAAGATTTTACTAACTTTGAACTAGTAACTAAAATCTTAAGATCCCTCCCTAAAAGTTGGGATCCAAAAGTTACGGCCATTCAAGAGGCCAAAGACCTTAAAGCATTCCCTCTTGAAGAACTCATTGGGTCTCTAATGACCTACGAAATGACATGTCAAGCTCATGACGAGCTCGAGAACCCCCTTCCAAAGAACAGGAAGGATATGGCACTCAAATCACAAGAAGACCACTTGAAAGGAACATCAAGTGATGAGGACAGTGACAATGACATTGCACTTTTGACTCAAAAATTTAAAAAATATTTAAGAAAGAACAGATTTAAAAATAATACAAAAAATAAATTTGAACAAAAGAAGGACCAAGTGATTTGCTATGAATGCAAAAAACCGGGACACTATAAGAACGATTGTCCTCAAGCCAAAAAGAGAACATCAAAGAAGAAGGCATTCAAGGCAACGTGGGATGATTCAAGCGCATCCGAAGAAGAGGAGTCCAACACCGAGCAAGTTGCTCATTACGCGCTAATGGCGTTAGGAGAAGAGGTATGTGATTTATTTAATGAAGATTTATCTTTTGAAGAACTATCTATCGCTTTTCATGAATTATTTGATGAATGTAGAACTGTTAGCAAGAAGTTAAGTATATTAAAGAAAGAGCATGCTTTGCTACAAGATAAGTTTGATAGTCTTCAAACTCCTCCATGCTCTAAGTGTGAGCACTTAGAAGCAATAAAAAATGAAAATTTACTTCTTAAGGAAACCTTAAACAAGTTTAAGGTTGGTAGCAAAGGATTAGATATGATCCTTGCACACAAGGGTCACATCGCAAATAGAAATGGAATTGAATTTGTAAAAGGATTACATCAAAATCCTACCACTTTCATAAAAGGACCTACATTACATGTTTCCTCTTATATGAAATGCAACTTTTGTTGCAAATCCGGACATATTGCCTACAAATGCCCATTTAGGAAGATTAGTTCACAAAAATTAATATGGGTTCCTAAAGGAACTATAAAGAATTCAATCATAAATAACAAAGTTAGTGGGTCAATTTTTGAGGCACCCAAAATCAAATGGGTACCTAAAAATCATCCTCTTTTGTAGACAAACCCACAAGCTAGGAGCAAGAGATGGTATCTCGATAGTGGATGCTCAAGACATATGACTGGAGATCCATCTCATTTCTCTATGCTCACTAGCAAAGAAGAAGGGTACGTTACCTTCGGAGACAACAACAAGGGCAAAATCATTGGCAAGGAAACTATTGGTAACAAATTTAATTTTTCCATTGATGATGTCTTACTAGTTGATGGATTGAAACATAATCTCTTGAGTATTAGTCAACTATGCGATAAAGGTTACATCGTTAGATTTGAATCAAATATGTGCATTATTGAAAAACCAAATCATAACATGACTATGATTGCTTTAAAACAAAATAATGTCTATACCATCAATCTTGATGAACTAAGTAATGAAATGTGCTTCTCCGTCGTAAATGATGATGCTTGGCTTTGGCATAGGAGATTAGGCCATGCAAGCATGAAAACAATATCTAAGATCTCATCTCAAGAATTAGTACGAGGAATTCCAAATTTAAAGTTTATTAAGGACAAAGTATGCGATGCATGTCAACTAGGCAAACAAATAAAAACAAGCTTCAAACCAAAAAATCAAATTAGCACTACTAGACCATTACAATTGATCCATTTGGACTTATTTGGACCAATTGATACAACAAGTCTAGGTGGAAGCAAATATGCTTTTGTGATTGTGGATGACTACTCTAGATACACTTGGACCTATTTCTTAGCTCACAAAAGTGATTGCTTCAAGTGTTTCTCTAAATTTTGTAAACTCACTCAAAACGAAAAAGGCCTCATGATTTCATCAATTCGGAGTGATCACGGTGGTGAATTCCAAAACCGTGACTTTCAAAATTTTTACGAAAGTAATGGGTACAATCACAACTTCTCAACTCCAAGAAATCCTCAACAAAATGGAGTAGTTGAAAGGAAAAATAGAAACCTACAAGAAATGGCAAGAACTATGTTGAATGAACAAAGTTTACCTAAGTACTTTTGGGCCGAAGCCGTAAATACGGCTTGCTACATCATGAATAGAGTCCTAATAAGACCATCCTTATCCAAAACTCCCTATGAATTATGGAATAACAAAAAACCAAACATCTCCTATTTTAAAGTTTTTGGTTGTAAATGCTTTATTTTAAATGAAAGGGATGCTTTAGGAAAATTTGATGCTAAATCCGATGAAGGCATCTTTCTTGGTTACTCTTCCGTTTCTAAAGCTTTTCGGGTTTTTAATAAAAGAACTTTAGTAATTGAAGAGTCTATTCATGTAGTTTTTAATGAAATTTCTGATTTAAAGAAAAATGATTTTGATGATGATCTTGGTTTTGATAATTTGAATTTAAATGAACCCTCTCCTCAAAATAGCCATTTGAATGCATCTTCTTCCGAAATTTCTTTACCAAAAGAATGGAAGTATGTAGATGCTCATCCAAAAGAGCAAATTATAGGAGATACATCAAAAGGGGTTCAAACTCGTTCTTCTTTCAAAAATTTCTGTGCTAACGCCGCTTTCCTTTCTCAAATTGAACCTAAATGCATTGACGAAGCCTTAAAAGATGATTTTTGGATCATTGCAATGCAAGAAGAATTGAACCAATTTGAGAGGAATGAGGTATGGAAGCTTGTTCCTAGACCAAGTGACCACTTAGTCATAGGTACTAAGTGGGTCTTTAGAAACAAGCAAGACGAAAATGGTATCATGGTTAGAAACAAGGCTAGATTAGTGGCCAAAGGTTTCAACCAAGAAGAAGGTATCGATTACGAAGAAACCTTCGCTCCCGTGGCTCGATTAGAAGCCATAAGGATGCTCCTTGCCTATGCTAGTAGTAATAATTTTAAACTATTTCAAATGGATGTTAAAAGTGCTTTCTTGAATGGTTTTATTTCCGAAGAAGTATTTGTCGAACAACCTCCCGGATTTGAAAATTCTCTTCTTCCTAATCATGTATTCAAATTGACTAAAGCTCTCTATGGCTTAAAACAAGCTCCTAGAGCTTGGTATGAAAGGCTTAGTTCCTTTCTTATTTTAAATAATTTTACCAAAGGCAAGGTTGATACTACATTGTTTATTAAACATTTTGAAAATAATTTTCTTATTGTGCAAATTTATGTTGACGATATTGTGTTTGGCTCTTCGGATGAATCACTATGTGAATCATTTGCCAAATGTATGAGTCTTGAATTTGAAATGAGTTTAATGGGTGAATTAACTTTCTTTTTGGGATTACAAATCAAACAACTTAGTGATGGTATATTTCTTAACCAATCCAAATATACATTAGAATTGTTAAAACGATTTAACATGGATAATTCAAAAGCAATAAACACCCCTATGAGTACTGCGACTAAGTTAGATATGGATGAAAATAGTGAAAGTTTCGATCAAAAAACATATAGGGGAATGATAGGTAGTCTACTCTACCTCACTGCGACTAGACCGGATATTATGTTTAGTGTAGGACTTTGCGCTAGGTTTCAATCTAATCCTAAATTATCTCATCTTAAGAGTGTTAAAAGAATATTTAGGTATCTTAAAGGAACTTCAAATTTAGGATTGTGGTATCCAAAATCTGAAAAATTCGATCTAATAGCTTATGCAGATGCCGATTTTGGCGGATGCAGGATAGATAGAAAAAGTACATCCGGAACATGCCAATTTTTAGGACATGCACTTGTTTCTTGGACTTCCAAGAAACAAAATTCAGTTGCACTATCTACGGCGGAAGCCGAATACATTGCTGCAAGTGCATGTTGTGCACAAGTAATTTGGATGAAAAATACATTAGAAGACTATGGAATTCACCTTGAAAATATTCCCATAAAATGCGATAATACTAGTGCCATATGCCTTACTAAAAATCCAATTCAGCACTCTAGAACTAAGCACATCGACGTTAGGCATCATTTCATACGCAATCATGTTCTTAACAATGATGTTGTTCTAGAATTCATTGACACAAAGCATCAATTAGCAGATATATTTACAAAAGCTTTGAATGAAGATCAATTTGAATTCATCCGAAGGGAATTAGGCATGCTAAATTGTCCCTAAAATGAACTTCACAAAAAGGACTCGTTCTTTTCCCTTCGTTTATGAATTTGAATTCTTCCTTCTTCTTCAATTCAAAATGATCCATTAAAGTATAAATTATGATCTTGAGGGAAGAAGCTAAACAAAAGGAAGGAAGAAAATTTTTTTTTCTTTCCTCTGCGTGATGCCAGCGGTGGCTCCGCCAGATCCGGCGGTTGCACCGATTGGCGCTCGGGCGCCAGGCGGTGACACCGACCAGTTTGGCAGTGACACCGACCGAGTCACCCTTTTAACCCGAGGGGTTAGGGCCGGCGGTGACACCGCCCCCAACCCGAAGAAAGACCTCTCCAAAACCCTCTCCCATTCCCTCTAACCCTCATTCTAACTCTTAGAAACATTGGAGAAGGATTCTTGGTGGTCCAAGCTTTCCATCTCTCAACATAATCTCCTCCTCCTAGTCCCTTTGGAGCAGCACCTTCAGCTCCTGTTTCCTCCTCTGAAGATATCATTATGGCGGAGCTATCTCAGATCAAATCACAGCAAGAACAAATTCAGAATCAACAAGTTGAAATTTTGAAGACACTACGACAGATGAATGAAAAAATAGATATCATGTATCAGCACTGTGGATTACCTCCTAAGGATTAAATTGATGTATCTTTTTATTCTGTCCTGTTTGCTTTTAAAAAACAAGTTCATGTTTGTCATCGATTGTACGATAACTGATCTTTCCTTTAGATAACTACTGTCTTAATCTGCATAGATGATGATGTCTTTTTCTGGCAAATTTGAATGAAGAACTTTGTTAAATGCTAAACCTTTTTCTATGATCATCAATAAGCTGGCTTGTCTCTTTTTGTTGATGACAAAGGGGGAGAAGTGATGACTTACACCAGAACGATAGCATGGCTAATATGAATTACAAAAACTTGTGTGATATGAATGTCTTATATGACTTGCAAATCCTTGAAAATATCACAAGATTGATATCATGAAATTTATATTGAAAATGTTTATCTTCTATGTGATATGAATGTCTTATATGACTTGCAAATCCTTGAAAATATCACAAGATTGATATCATGAAATTTATATTGAAAATCTTTATCTTCTATCGTAGCAAAACTCGTCCCGTATCATTTAACTTATGATTTTCATCGAAGTTTCGTACTCACTATTGTTTAATGAGGATAACGATAAAGTTCCACGATTAGAACTTATCGGATTATGCTTGAATCCAATGGGATGGAATTCAAGTGTTTTTTTTTTATCTTCTCATAATATGGCATATAGATAGGGGGAGTTATGTTTAACTCCGTCATCAATTGATTGTCATCATCAAAAAGGGGGAGATTGTTGAATCTCAGATTTTGATGATATAATCAATTGGTGGGTTAATTGATCTAATCCATATTATTGAGTTAAGTGTGCAGGATTAACTACGATAATCAGAAAACATAAAGCAAGGATACCGGAGTCGAGCTCGATGGACGTTTAAGAGACCGGAGAATCATCGGAGATGCTGCCGGAACCGTCCGAGAAGAAATCGGGAACGTGTCGGAAGTTCGCCGAAGAAATCGTCGGAGGCTCGCGGAGATCACCAAGAAGGCTCGGCTACTCGTTAAAGTCATCACAAAGATTGGGAGCTTGCAGGGAGTCCGTCGGAAGAAGTTCGTCGGAAAGCTCGCCGGAACAAGACTCGACGTTCGCGGTTAAAAAAACTTGCTTAGGATGTTTTTTTATGTTATGTAGTTCACCTGTAATTAGGATTAGGATTAAGAGATAATCCTATATCCTGGTTAGGGGCCAACTGGGCCCAAAGTCAGATTTGGTTTGGGCGAAAAATAAGCCAAACCAATGAATCGGAAAGCCAGGCGGTGGAACCGCCTGGCTGGGCGGTGGAACCGCCTGGCTGGGCGGTGACACCTCCTTGGCTGGGCGGTTGCACCGTCCAGCACCCGAGCGCTGGGCGGTGGCACCGCCTGGCTGGGCGGTGGAACCTCCAGCACCGGGAACCCTAAGAGAATTCAAATTTTGGAGCCCAAAATTTGAATCCTCTTGAGGCCTATAAATACCCCTCAAATCTCAGCTGAGGTTACAACTTTTGAGAAGCATTTTTGATTGAGAGAAAAGTCTTAGAAAGTCTTAGCAAGTCTTGTTTTCAATTTGCTAGAGAGTTCTCCTCCTTCTTTCTTATTGAAAATTTGTAAGAGGTTGAGCTGCTTGTAAAAGGTTGTAAGAGGGGTGTTTACCCTTCCATTTCAAGAGACTTGCTAGTGGAAGGTGGGAGCCTCATCGAAGAGGGGCCTCGCAAGTGGAGTAGGTCATTTGACCGAACCACTCTAAAAATCGGCGTAATCTCTGGTTTGCTTTTTATTATTGTCATTTACATTACTGCAAATCTTCTTACTGCTTTAGTTCCTTATTACTCTTGCTGCGCAACTTTAAGAATACGCCTTCAAGTTAAATTTCTCAAGTTTCGTTCTTAACGTACGAAAGATTTTATTAAAATCGAAGTTTTAATCCGCTGCACTAATTCACCCCCCCCTCTTAGTGCCGCTCCGATCCTAACACCTCTTTGGTGCAGAGACTCGATCGACGATGGGGGGGTTGAGGGCTTCAGTATTGCTGGTCAAGGAGTGATCCTAGTCCTTCGAGCTTCATGGTTCAATCGCTCCTTTTGAAGTCGTGCGAAAGAGATGACTGCCATAAGCGTGTATGGTTGTCGCACTTTAACTTCTCCCCGAATCTCTGTCTTCAAGCTCTCAATGAAGGTCCCCAATAGCTGTTTTTCAGACCAATCATGAGTTTGATTAGATAACCTTTCAAACCTAGTTTGGTACTCCTGAATGGTGGAGGTTTGTCGGATCTTTGCTAGTTGTCCGTCAATGTTCTCGTAATCGGTTGGTCCGAAGAAGATCAGCAGTCCTTCTTTGAATTGTTGTCATAAAAGGACTCTATAAGTGTGTTCAAACCAGTCAAACCACTATATGGCATCCCCTTCAAGATGTATAGCTGCAATTTCCACCATGGATGCATCCGCAGTTTTATGGTACCGAAAATATCGCTTCGCGCGCGAGATCCAATCAATTGGGTCTCCTTCTTCCCATTTAGGGAAGTCTACTCTCATATGTGAATAGTTGGGGTCGATCATAGAGCCTCCCTCTCTTGGAAGTCATCTCTTTGGGCTTGATGCGATTGGTTAGAGCTCTCTCCTTGATGTGATTTCTTCGGGCTTGGTGGTCAGCCCAAACTGAATTCGGTAAGGAGAGTCCGAATCTTATCCTCCATTCGTGTCTCGAGGGCTTTAAATTTAGTATTGATTGCCTCCTCATATGCCATAGTATATGCCTCCAAATCTGTGATGTTAATATCTCTCTTTTGTTGACGGGTTAAAGGCATGTATAGGTTGAGAGAAGTGATGGTTGAAAGGGTTGGTGGATTGGTAGATGTAGGCTGCGGTTTAGGCTTGTTTTGTGGCTGTTTTGGGTACAATTTGAGGGTGTGGTTTAGTAGAGTTTTAGAGCTATGGATGAAAGTTTTAGATCTGTGGTAGATGGCAGCAAAGGTTTGATAGAAATCAGTGGAAGTTTACTGTAGAATTTGTGTTGTCTTGTAAGAGCAGAATTATCGTCAAAGAAACAACGGTTTCTCGACAAAATATCCACCAAAAATTTGAGAGATTTGAGGAGGGAATTGAGGGGGGGGGGGGGGGGGGGGGGGGGGTGAATTAGTGCAGCGAAAAACTTTCGACGATTAAAACTGCATTTGTACGATGAAATCGTTTCCGACGTAAAACCATTTTCGGAAACTTAACTTGAAAGCAAGTTCATAAAGGAGTGCAGCAAAAGTAATAAGGAAGTAAAGCACATATGGAGGTTTGCAGTAAGGTAAGCAGTAAGAAGAAATGCAAACCAGAGAGCACCATAATTTTAGAGTGGTTCGGTCAATCTTGACCTACATCCACTTTTGGCTTCCTCCTCCGACGAGGTCACCAACTTCCACTAGAGGCCTTCCTTCAATAGGCGAAGGCCAACCACCCTTTTACAGTTTTACTCCTTTTGACGGGCTTAGGAGACAACCCTTACAAACTTTTCTCTCCTCTCTTGAAAGATCAAAACTTGGAAGAAAAGAGGGAGGAGAACTTCTAGCCTTTACAATACTTTTGAGCTCTAAAAATCACAGAGTAAGATTGGATTTTCGGTGCCCTTTCATGCAAGAAAGGGTGGGGTATATATAGGCCCTAAATTGGTTTGAATTTGGAGCTAAAAAATATCTTTTCATGGATTTTCGGGGTCCTAGAGGTACTACCTCCTGACTGGGGTAGTACAACTGCTTGATAGAGCTCGAAGAGCAAGCTTTGGTGGTGCCACCGCCTGACAAGGGTGGTTGCACCGCCCAGTCTCGCTCGGAAACTGAGCCCAGGCGGTGCCACCGCTTGACTAGCGCGGTTGCACCACCCAATCTCGCTCGGAGACTGAGCCCAGGCGGTGCCACCGCCTAGCAGGAATTTTGGTCCGAATGGGTTGATCCATTCGGGCCAATTTGGGTCTATCAAGGGCCCAATTGCCCCCAGATATAGTTAATGGGATCACCTCCTATTCCTAACTTAATCTACATGCTAACAATGATATTTCTGAAGACATTTACTATAACTTGCTCTGGTGCGTCAATCGCTTCTTCCGGCGAGCTTCCGGCGAACTTCCGGCGAACATCCGACGAACCTTCGACGATGCTCCGGTGGACTTTCGGCAAACTCCTGGACTTGCGACGATTCACTTGGCGAGTTCCGATGAGCTTCTTTTGGCAAGCTCCTGGACTTCTCGGATTTGTTCTCGCAGAACCTCCGACGACCATCTGGACTTCCGTCGAACTCTCAAACTCCCAACGTGATCATAGTCTTGACTCCAGCGCAACTCCTGCTGCATGTCTTACTTTCATCATAGTTAATCCTGCACACTTATCTCAACATATGGATTAGATAACAAATGACAATTGACTTCATCATCAAAATCCTATATTCAACAATCTCCCCCTTTTTGATGATGACAATCAATTGATAACAGAGTTAACCTTAACTCCCCCTATCTATATGTCATACTTGAGAGAAGTCATTCTTGAATTCAAAGCCTTTGAATTCATGAGATATATTGATAAGTTAAAATCATTTAACCTTATCAATACTCCTATCATGATGTATCTCTCTGAAAATGATGTTAAGGCTTGACCTTCATTTTCAGGTTTTACATTTCAAATATGAAAGATAGCAATCATAGCAATTCATCATATGGTAAGATATCAACATGTAAAACTGCGATATAAGTTCTTGATATCTTAACATAATACAAACGTTTCAAGTGTTTAGCAATCATAGCGTTTCATCACATGACAAGATATCAATTTGTAGAATTGCGATGTAAGTTCTTGATATCTTAACATGATGCAAACATGGCATAATGCAAATATGGCAATCATAGTTATCATCAATTCATATATTTTCGATGATGCAAGCATGGCATAATCATAGCATCAATACTCATAGCATCAATTCATATATCTCTCCCCCTTTGTCATCAACAAAAAGGAGAACAATATAAGCAAATTTTAAGCATAAGTGCGGTAATTATTCATGTCATAACTAGGTTCATGTCATTTTCCAACAGTGAGTGATAGTATACCAATTATGCAAACATCTCAAGGAAAACATGACATGGAGATAGCTTTGAATACTTCTTCCTTTTTATTTGTTACTATCTTTTTGCATGGAGGAAGGCTATTTGTGATACCAGCTATTTGTGAGTTTACTTTGAATGAAGTTAAAATCGATGAGAGATTAAATCATACTTCATTTTTACAAGAATCAAGATATGTATGTGAAACAAATCCTTGCAAGTAAAAACACTATCATCCATATTTCAAGAAGGAATTTATAAGCAGGAATCATTTCATCAAATCCATTTCTCAAAAAAAATATTTTTCACATGATAAGTGTATGAAAGATACATTTGCTAGTTGATTCCATATTGCAAAAATCAATG
Organism: Musa acuminata AAA Group; assembly: GCF_036884655.1. Taxonomy (NCBI): domain Eukaryota; kingdom Viridiplantae; phylum Streptophyta; class Magnoliopsida; order Zingiberales; family Musaceae; genus Musa; species Musa acuminata. The sequence continues at coordinate 14,322,402 of NC_088329.1, read as the reverse complement.
GTGTGAATCCAAAACTCAATATGACATATATTTATTAAGTCTAGAAGAGAATAATGTATCGAGAAAATCCGATTGTTAGGATCAAGAAGATCCGAAAATGAAATTTAATACTTTCATGCATTCGGACAAAAAAGATAAAACATGCTTATTATCATGGAAATTTTTGTATCCAAAACACATAATTTCCAACATGTAATTAAGGCATGTAATTGTGTAAAATCATCATGGCAATTAAGTGATTTGATTATTAAATCAAAAAAAGGTCCGAAAAATAATCTTAACAAGTTTATGCATTTGGACATATTAACATTCCTGATTCTCTTCTAATGAAATCAAATTATTCTTCACTTAGAGATTTTGTAAAGATATCAGCTAGTTGATGCTTAGTATCAATGAACTCTATGATTACATCATAATTAGTGACATAATCTCGTATAAAGTGATGTCTAATATCAATATGTTTTGTTCTTGAGTATTAAATGAGATTCTTTGTTAAACATATTGCACTTGTGTTATCACATTTAATGGGAATATTTTTAAGATGGACTTTATAATCTTCTAAGGTGTTTTTCATCCACACAACTTGTGCACAGCATGCACTAGCTACAATATACTCAGCTTCGGTTGTTGATAGTGCAACCGAGTTTTGTTTCTTAGATGACCAGAAAATAAGGGAATGTCCCAAAAATTAACATGTTCCTAATGTGCTTTTTCTATCTAGTCTACACCCAGCAAAATCTGCATCAGCATAAGCAATTAACTCAAAATTTTTAGATTTTGGATACCATAATCCTAGATTTGTGGTACATTTAAGATATCTAATTATTCTTTTAACCGCTTTGAGATGAGATATCTTAAGGTTCGATTGAAACCTAGCACAAAGTCCTACACTGAACATGATATCTGGTCTAGTTGTAGTGAGGTAAAGTAAACTTCCTATCATACCCTTATAAGTTTTTTGATCGAAGCTTTCTCCACTTTCATCAACTTCTAACTTAGTGGAGGTACTCAAAGGAGTGTTAATAGCTTTTGAGCAATCCATATTAAATCTTTTTAGTAGATCTAAAATATATTTAGTTTGACTAATAAAGATGTCATTGCTTAGTTGCTTAATTTGTAAGCCTAAGAAAAAGGTTAATTCTCTCATCAAACTCATTTCAAATTCGAGACTCATGGTTTTAACAAAAGATTCACAAAGAGATTCATTCGTAGAACCGAAGATAATATTATCAACATAAATCTGAACAATGAGAAAACTATTTTCAAAATTCTTCATAAACAATGTAGTATTGACCTTGCCTTTTGTGAAATTATTTTCAATAAGAAAAGTACTAAGTCTATCATACCAAGTCCTTGGGGCTTGTTTCAAATAATAGAGAGCTTTAGTTAATTTAAATATATAATTAGGGAGGCTATTATTTTCAAATCCGAGAGGTTGTTCAACATAAACTTCTTCAGAAATAAAGCCATTAAGAAAAGCGCTTTTAACATTCATTTGAAACAACTTAAAATTATTATTACTAGCATAGGCAAGGAGCATTCTTATGGCTTCTAATTTAGCCACAGGAGCGAAGGTTTCTTTGTAATCGATACCTTCTTCTTGGTTGAAACTTTTGGCCACTAATCTAGCCTTATTTCTAACCATGATACCATATTCATCTTACTTATATCTAAAGACCCATTTAGTACCAATAATTAAATGGTCATTTGGCCTAGGAACAAGCTTCCACACCTCATTTCTCTCAAATTGATTTAACTCATCTTGCATTACGATAATCCATGAATCATCTTTCATGGCTTCATCAATACATTTAGGTTCAATTTGGGAGAGAAAAGTGGCATTGGCACAAAAATTTTTAAGAGAAGAACATGTTTGAAACCCCTTAGATGTGTCTCCTAGGATTAGCTCCTTAAGATGAGCATCTACATACTTCCAATCCTTGGATAAGGATGTTTCGGAAGTGGATGCATCCAAGTTGCTAGTTGGAGAAGGGGTTTCATTTAAATTCAAAGAATCAAAATTAACATCATCATCAAAATCATTTTTCTTGATTTTGGAAATCTCATTGAAAACAACATGAATGGATTCTTCTATAATTAAAGTTCTTTTATTAAAGATACGAAAAGCTTTAGAAACCGAAGAATAACCAAGAAAAATTCCTTCATCGGATTTAGCATCAAATTTTCCTAAGGCATCTTTTTCATTCAAGATAAAACACTTACACCCAAAAACTTTAAAATATGAAACATTGGGTTTTTTTATTGTTCCACAACTCATAGGGAGTTTTGTTGAGTAAGGGTCTTACTAGAACTCTATTCAAAATATAGCATGCAGTGTTTATGGCTTCGGCCCAAAAATATTTGGGTAGGCTATGTATTCAACATGGTTCTTGCCATTTCTTGTAAATTTCTATTCTTTCTTTCTACTACTCTATTTTGTTGAGGATTTCTTGGAGTAGAGAAGTTGTGGTTGTATCCATTAGATTTATAAAATTCTTAAAAATCACGGTTTTGAAATTCACCACCATGATCACTTCGAATTGATGAAATCATAAAACCCTTTTCATTTTGAACAAGTTTACAAAACTTGGTGAAATATCTAAAGCATTCATTTTTGTGTTTCAAGAAATAAGTTCATGTGTATCTACAATAGTCATCTACAATGACGAAGGCGTATTTGCTACCTCCTAGGCTTGATGTAGAGATTGGTCCGAACAAGTCCATATGGATCAATTATAAGGGCCTAGAGGTGCTTATTTGATTCTTAGATTTGAAACTACCCTTAATTTGTTTTCCTAATTAACAAGCATTACACACATTATCTTTAATGAACTTGATATGAGGAATTCCTCGTACAAGTTCTTTGGATGATATTTGAGTGATTAGTTTCATGCTAGCATGACCTAATCTCCTATGCCAAAGCCAAGCATCCTCATTCAAAATCGAGAAACACATTTCATTGCAAAGATCATTGATGTCAATGGTGTATACGTTATTCTGTTTTAATGCAATCATAGATGTATTTTTGTGTGGTTTTTCAATGATGCAAGCATTAGATTCGAATTTGATGATATATCCTTTATCACATAATTGACTAATGCTCAAGAGGTTATGTTTTAAACCATCAACTAACAAAACATCTTCAATAAAGAAGTTTGATTTGTTACCTCCTTTGCCAATGATTTTATCCTTGTTGTTATCTCCAAAGATGACATAGCCTTCGCCATGCTAGTGAGCTTAGAGAATTGAGATGGATCTCTGGTCATATGCCTTGAGCATCCACTATCAAGGTACCATCTCTTGCTCCTAGCTTGTGATGGTGTATGTCTCTACAAGAAAGGATAATTTTCAGGTACCCATTTACTTTTGGGTGCCTCAAACACGGATCTATATTGTTTATTATGTTTCATAGAGTTTATCATGATTCCTTTAGGAACCCAAATCAGTTTGTTCGGGCTAATTTTCTTGAATGGACAATGATACATTTTATGTCCATGTTTGCAACAAAAGTTGTATTTGCTTTAGTGTCGAACATGTAAGATAGGGCCTTTTATGAAGGTGGTTGGATTTTGGTGAGGACTTCTCACAAATTCGATTCCACTTCTTTTGGGAACATGACCCTTATTTGTAAGGATCATGTTCAAAGACTTGCTACCATACTTGAATTTCTTCAAGGTGTCCTTAAGTAGCAAGTTCTCTTTTTGGAGAGTTTCTATATCATGGCATTTTATACATGGAGCTAAACTATCATGATATTTAGTTTTTAATTTATCAAAATTACTAATAAGACTATCATGCTCCTTTTTTAATAATTTATATTTTTGACTATTTGTTTTGCATTCATCAAATAAGTCATGGAAGGCATTTAATAATTCATCAAATGATAAATCTGCATCAATTAAATTTGTTACATCCTCTCCGATGGCCATTAAGGCGTAATGAGCAACTTGCTCGATGTTGGACTCCTCTTCTTCGGACGCGCTCGAGTCATCCCACGTTGCTTTGAGCGCCTTCTTCTTTGATGTTCTCTTCTTGGCTTGGGGATAATCACTTTTGTAGTGTCCCGGCTTTTTACACTCGTAGCAAATAACTTGGTCCTTTTTGGGTTCAAATTTATTCTTTGTGTCATTTTCAAACTTATTTTTCTTAATGAATTTTTTGAATTTCCTTGTTAGAAGTGCCAAGTCATCGTCACAGTCCTCATCACTTGAGTTTTCTCTTAAGTGATCATCTAAAGTTCTAAGTGTCATATCCTTCCTGTTCTTCAGAAGGATGTCTTCTTGCTCTTCATGAGCCTTGCAAGTCATTTCATAGGTCATTAATGACCCGATTAGTTCTTCAAGAGGGAAGTTGTTTAAATCTTTAGCCTCTTGAATAGTAGTGACTTTAGGGTCCCAACTCTTAGGAAGGGATCTTAGAATCTTATTTACGAGCTCAAAATCTAAAAAACTTTTGCCAAGTCCTTTTAGACCATTGACGACATCTGTGAAACGGGTGTACATGTCGCCAATAGTCTCGCTCGATTTCATTCGAAAAAGTTCAAAAGAATGTATCAAAAGATTGATTTTTGACTCTTTCACTCTACTTGTGCCTTCGTGAGTCACTTTGAGTGTATGCCAAATATCAAATGCGGTTTCACAAACCGAAACATGATTGAACTCATTTTTATCAAGCGCACAAAATAAGGCATTCATAGCCTTTGCATTAAGAGCGAAAGTCTTCTTCTCCAATTCATTCCAATCGATCATTGGAAGAGAAGACTTCGAAAATCCATTTTTGACAAGATTCTAAAGTTCAAAATCCATTGAAATAAGGAAGATCCTCATTCGGGTCTTCTAATTGGTGTAGTCCGTCCCATTGAACATGGGTGGACGTGTAATAGAGTGGCCCTCTTGGTTTTCGACGTATGCCATCTCTCTTGGGTTTTAATCCGTTTGAGAATGAACCGAGCTCTGATACCAATTGTTAGGATCAAGAGCACTAAGAGGGGGGGGGGTGTGAATTAGTGCAGCGAAAAACTTTCGACGATTAAAACTGCATTCATACGATGAAATCGTTTCCGACGTAAAACCAATTTCGGAAACTTAACTTGAAAGCGAGTTCGTAAAGGAGTGCAGCAAAAGTAATAAGGAAGTAAAGCATATATGGAGGTTTGCAGTAAGGTAAGCAGCAAGAAGAAATGCAAACCAGAGAGCACCGCAATTTTAGAGTGGTTCGGTCAATCTTGACCTACATCCACTTTTGGCTTTCTCCTCCGACGAGGTCACCGACTTCCACTAGAGGCCTTCCTTCAATAGACGAAGGCCAACTACCCTTTTATAATTTCACTCATTTTGACGGGCTTAGGAGATAACCCTTACAAACTTTTCTCTCCTCTCATGAAAGATCAAAACTTGGAAGAAAAGAGGGAGGAGAACTTCTAGCCTTTACAACACTTTTGAGCTCTAAAAATCATAGAGTAAGACTGGATTTTCGGTGCCCTTTCATGTAGGAAAGGGTAGGGTATATATAGGCCCCAAACTTGTTTGAATTTGGAGCTCAAAAATGTCTTTTCCTGGATTTCTAGGGTCTTGGCGGTACTACCTGCTGACTGGGGCGGTATAACTGCCTGACAGAGCTTGGAGATCGAGCTCTAGCAGTGCCACCGCTTGACAGGGGCGGTTGCACTGCCTAATCTCGCTCGGAGACTGAGCCCAGGCGGTGCCACCACCTGACTGGGGTGGTTGCACCGCCCAGTCTCGCTCGGAGACTGAGCACAAGCGATGCCACCACCTGACCTGGGCGATTGCGCCACCCAGCTTTCCTGGGAGGCCATCTCCTGGGCGGTGCCACCGCCTAGCAGGAATTCTAGTCCGAATGGGTTGATCCATTCGGCCCAATTTGGGTCTATCAAGGGCCCAATTGCCCCCAAATTAAGTTAATGGGATCACCTCCCATTCCTAACTTAATCTACATGCTAATTACAATATTTCTTAAGACATTTACTGCAACTTGCTTTGGTGTGTCAATCGCTTCTTCCGGCAAGCTTCCGACGAACATCCGACGAACCTTCGGCGATGCTCCGGTGGACTTCCGGCAAACTCCTGGACCTGCGACGATTCACTTGGCGAGTTCTGATGAGCTTCTTTTGGCAAGCTCTAGACTTCTCAGATTTGTTCCAACAGAACCTCCGACGACCGTCCGGACTTCCGTCGAACTCTTGAACTCCCAACGTGATCATAGTCTTGACTCCGATGCAACTCCTACTGCATGTCTTACTTTCATCGTAGTTAATCCTGCACACTTATCTCAATATATGGATTAGATAACAAATGACAATTGACTTCATCATCAAAATCCAAGATTCAACAACAGCAAGAAAATTGGTGCAAGTTGCAATAGCAGAATTCTCGTCGAAAAATTTTAGTGGTCTACGATGAAAATTTACAGCAACACAAAATCATTTTTAGATATGAATTCCTTAATAGATCAACCTTAGATGGAAGCCAAGATGATCTATGAAGTATATAAGAAATTTCATTCAAAAAGGATTGCAAATAGATGGGTTAAGGCAACAATATGCAGTTGAAATTTTCTACAGCATAGATTTTCAAGTGTAGCAGGTTAGCTGTAAAAGATCAGTGGTTTATATTGAGAATTTTTCAACGAAATCAAAGAGAAATCCACTAGTAGGAAGTGTCAAAGCTATCATAAAAATTTCGTTAAGATTTGGATAGAAAAAATATAGTATCAAAATCAAACAAATAGTGCTATGCGGTTGAAATTCTACAATGTATCTTTCGTCGTAGAGATGAAAACTTTGTGACGAAAAGTATATGCAGCAATATAGGAACAATTTTTTCTTAGATTTTCGAATAGGGATAACTAAATTATAGCAGTAGTAAGGTAGGAAACCAAAACTTATTGCAATTCATGGGGAGATCAAAGGATGATCCACGGTGGTGGAGATGATGATGGAATTTGGCGATGATTTTTTAAGCAATTATGGGAATTACTTTAGGCGACTGTGGAGGGCTGATGGATGGCTATGGAAGGGCAGCGAGATGCCAAGAACGCTGCTCTGATACCAGGTGTTAGAACCCTTACAGATTCTAAACTTGGGGTTGATCTCTTTAGGGGATCGGCCTCCTTGGAACTCTATAGGGGTTCCTCCCTACAAGTTGCTGCTCAAATGCTACAGAAAATATTCATCTATTGCTTATCAAAAGAGGAGGAATACATGGCTATTTATAGGGCTTTTAAACCCTAACTCCTAATAGGACTCCTACTTCTAACCAACTCCTAATAGGACTTCTACTCAAGACTCCTATTCCTTTACAACTCCTAATTCTTCTATAAGAAACAACCTCCTAACCCTAGTCGGCTTCTTCACCTCTTTAATAGGGGTCAGCTTAGGTAGGTTTTATATTAATATCCCTCTCAATTAGGACTCTCCAAGCTAGAGTCCTAACACACAACTTCTCTACTCCAAGAAATCCTCAACAAAATGGAGTAGTAGAAAGAAAGAATAGAAATTTATAAGAAATGATTAGAACCATGTTGAATGAACATAGCCTACCCAAATATTTTTGGGCCGAAGCCATAAACACGGCATGCTATGTCATGAATAGAGTTCTAGTAAGACCCTTACTCACCAAAACTCTTTATGAGTTGTGAAACAACAAAAAACCCAATGTTTCATATTTTAAAGTTTTTGGGTATAAGTGTTTTATCTTGAATGAAAGAGATGCCTTAGGAAAATTTGATGCTAAATCCGATGAAGGAATTTTTCTTGGCTATTCTTTGATTTCTAACGCATTTTGTATCTTCAATAAAAGAACTTTAATTATAGAAGAATCCATTCATATTGTTTTTAATGAGATTTTCAAAATTAAGAAAAATAATTTTGATGATGATGTTAATTTTGATGCCTTGAATTTAAACGAAATCCCTTCTCTATCTAGTAACTTGGATGTATCTACTTCCGAAATATCCTTACCCAAGGGTTGGAAATATGTAGATGCTCATCCTAAGGAGCTAATCATAGGAGACACATCAAAAAGGGTTCAAACACGTTCTTCTCTTAAAAATTTTTGTGCCAACGTCACTTTTCTCTCCCAAATTGAACCAAAATGTATTGACAAAGCCATGAAAGATGATTCATAGATTATCACAATGCAAGATGAGTTAAATCAATTTGATAGAAATGAGGTGTAGAAGCTTGTTCCTAAGCCAAATGACCATTTTGTTATTGGTACTAAATGGGTCTTTAGAAACAAGCAAGATGAATCTGGTATCATGGTTAGAAACAAGGCTAGATTAGTGGCCAAAGGTTTTAACCAAGAAGGAGGTATTGATTACGAAGAAACCTTCGCTCCTGTAGCTCGATTAGAAGCCATAAGGATGCTCCTTGCCTATGCTAGTAGTAATAATTTTAAGTTGTTTTAAATAGATATTAAAAGTGCTTTTCTTAATGGCTTCATTTCTAAAGAAGTTTATATTGAACAACCTCCCGAATTTGAAAACAATATTCTCCCTAATCATGTGTTTAAATTAACTAAAGCTTTCTATAGTTTAAAACAAGCCCCAAGGGCTTGGTATGAGAGACTTAGTTCATTTCTTATTGAAAATAATTTCTCTAAAGGCAAGGTCGATACTACATTGCTTATTAAAAATTTTAAAAATAATTTTCTTATTATTTAAATTTATGTTGCTGATATCATTTTCGGTTCCACGAATGAATCTCTTTGTGAATCATTTGCTAAAAGTATGAGTCTTGAATTAGAAATGAGTTTGATGGGAGAATTAATCTTCTTTTTGGGCTTACAAATCAAACAACTAAGTAATGATATATTTCTTAGTCAAACAAAATATGCCTTAGATTTGCTAAAAAGGTTTAATATGGATAGCTCAAAGGCTATCAACACTCCTATGAGCATCTCCACTAAGCTAGAAATTGATGAAAGTAGAGAAAGCTTTGATCAAAAAGCTTATAGGGGTATGATAGGAAGCTTACTTTACCTCATCGCAACTAGATCGGATATCATGTTTAGTGTAGGACTTTATGCTAGGTTTCAATCTAATCCTAAAATATCTCATCTCAAAGTAGTTAAAAGAATACTTAGATATCTTAAATGTACCACTAATCTAGGATTATGGTATCCAAAATCCGAGAACATTGAACTAATTGCATATGCTGATGCAGATTTTGCTGGATATAGATTAGATAGAAAAAACACATCCGGAACATGTCAGTTTTTAGGACACGCACTTGTTTCTTGGTCATCCAAGAAACAAAACTTGGTTGCACTATCTACAACCGAAGCTGAGTATATTACAGCTAGTGCATGTTGTGCACAAGTTGTGTGGATGAAAAACACTTTAGAGGATTATAAGATTCATCTTAAAAATATCCCTAAAAAATGTGATAATACTAGTGCAATATATTTAACTAAGAATCTCATTCAACACTCTTATAACAAAATATATTGACATTAGGCATCACTTTATATGAGATCATGTCACTAATCATGATGTAATCCTAGAATTTATTGATATAAAACATCAATTAGCCGATATTTTTACAAATCTTTTAAGTGAAGAACAATTTGATTTTATTAGAAGAGAATTAGGAATGTTAATATATCCGAATGCATGAATTTGTTAAATTTCAATTTTGGACTTTCTTGATTCTGTGATCAATCACTTCAATTTTATGATACGAATTTTACAAGATGATAAGGTTTTGTGCTTCAATAACAAGTTGGAAATTTTGTGCTTTGATGCTAAAAGTTTCTATGATGATGAGCATGTTATCATACAATGATGCAATATCATGTTTACTTTGATGATTATGATTTCTATTAAATGTTAAGAAGTTTTAATCATACATCGGATTCTTAATCTTTGAGCACGACAAAGCACTAATGATTTTGCCTCATGCAAGTAGTGATGAAAAGCTATGACAAAACACTTTATAAATGCATGAATTTGATTCATATTTTCTTTCCGGACTATCTTACACTTAATGTATTTTTTATATGGAGCTTTCTTGAGTCTATGCCATATCAAGTTTATTTCATATCCATGCTCCATCACTTAATGACTTTTGATATATAGAATTAATTGACAAATGCATCTCTCATGGATTTATCTCTTGTGAATTTTTAATTGAGATGGATTTGATATGATAATTCTTTTACATGAATTCCTTCTTGATGAAGGAAGAATTTTTTATTGAGATAGAACAATTGCAAGGATTTAATTTCACATGAATATCTTGGTCCTTGTGAAAAATGAAGCATGATTTAATGAATATCATTTTTAACTTCATTCAAAGTTGGTTCTCAATGATTTTTCCTCCTTACTTTCCTCCTTCATGCAAAGGTTTGATGATAAATAAAAGGGAAGAAATAATGAATGCTATCTCCTTAATGTTGAGAACTTTTGAATGATACCATGTCATGAATGCTTGAAATATGATTGATATAAATTTCTTCATAAAATTGAAATATGACATGAATGTTTACCACACTTGCATTTATTATTGAATCGTTCTCCTTTTTGTTGATGACAAAGGGGGAGAAATTATACCAAAATTTGATAAATTGATGATAAATGATGTAATTTGATATGTTTAGATATCTAGAGCTTAACTTATAATTTTACAAATTGATATCTTGCCATAGAATGAATTGCTATGATTGCTACCCTTCATATTTGAAATATAAGACTTGAAAATGGATGTCATGCCTTGACATCATTTTCAGAATGTTATATCATGATAGAAATAATGATGTGTGTATTGCTAAGTTTAAATGAACTTAACTTATCAATATATCTCTTGAATTCAAAAGCTTTGAATTCACAAATAACTTTTCTCAAGTATGGCATATAGATAGGAGGAGTTAAGGTTAACTTCGTCATCAATTGATTATCATCATCAAAAAGGGGGAGATTATTGAATCTCGAATTTTGATAATGAAGTCAATTATCATTTGTTGATCTAATCTATATATTGAGAAAAGTATACAGGATTAACTACGATGGCAGTAAGACATGCAGCAGGTGTTATGCCGGAGTCAAGATCCAGATCATGTTGGGAGTTCGAGAGTTCGTCGGAAGTCCAGACATTCGTCGGAAGTTCTGCAAGAACCAACCGAGAAGTCCAGGAGCTTGCCATAGAAGCTTATCAGAACTCACCAAGAAGATCGTTGCGAAGTCCAGGAGCTTGCCAGGAGTCCACCGGAGCATCGTTGAGAGTTCGTCGGATGTTCGCCGGAAGCTCGTCGGAAGCTCGTCGGAAGAAGTGATTGACGCACCGGAACATGAATTGCAGTAATCATGTCTTAATTGTGGTAGTTAGAGTGTAGATTAAGTTAGGATTAGGAGGTAATCCCACTAACTTAATTAGGGACCAGCTGGGCCCTTAAAAGACCTAAATTGGACCGAATGGAACAGCCCATTCGGCCCCTGAATTCTTGGCCGGCGGTGGCACCGCTTGGGAGACTCGGTCTCCCATGAATTCTAGGTGGTGGTACCGTCCCTGTCAAGCGGTGGTATCGCCAGAGCTTAGTCTCTGAGCTCTGTCAGGTGGTAGTACCACCCAGACTAAGCGGTAGTACTGCCCAGTGTCAGATGGCAAGCGGTAGTACCGCCCAGTAATGGCAGTGGTGTTGAATCTCATATTTTGATGATGAAACCAATTGATAATTATGTTTATATTTTAATCTATGCCTTAAGTGATGCAGGATGCTTCGATCAGGATGAGACAATTAAAGCAAGAAAAATCATGTTGTGCTGGAGGAACATGTCAGAAGATTGGACGTCTAGCCGGTGGATCAGTCAACGTATCGACAGAAGGCTTCGGGCCGTCGACTCAGGCATCGGGCTAAGAAGAGCGAGTATTGTGCTAAGGATATCAGAGTTGCGGAGTCAACTAGCCGATTAGGCAATAGGCCGCAGGAGAGGATGATGTGCCGAAGAATCGGACGAAGCATCAAGGGACCAATGACATGCCGGACAACTTGGTTAATTGCTTAGGATTAATTGTCTCGATCGAAGTTTTGTTTTACATGTACAGGATTAACTACGATGGAAGTAAGACATGCAGTAGGAGTTACACCGGAGTCAAGACTATGATCACGTTGGGAGTTCGAGAGTTCGATGGAAGTCCAAACGGTCGTCGGAGGTTTTGCGGGAACAAATCCGAGAAGTCCAAGAGCTTGTCAAAAGAAGCTCATCGGAACTCGCCAAGTGGATAGTCGCAAGTCCAGGAGTTTGCCAGAAGTCCATAGGAGCAACACCGAGGGTTCATCGGATGATTGACGGAAGTTCGTTGGAAGCTTGCCGGAAGAAGCGATTGACGCACCGGAGCAAGTTGCAGTAAATGTCTTAAGAAATATTATATTTAGCACGATGATTAAGTTAGAAATGGGAGGTGATCCCATTAACTTAATCTTGGGGAAATTTGGCCCTTGATAGACCCAAATTGGGCCGAATGGATCAGCCCATTCGGACCCAGATTTCTTGGCCAGCGGTGGTACTGCCCAGGACTCGGTCTCCGAGCTAGGCTGGGCGGTGCAACCGCCCTTGATAGGCGGTGGAACTGCTTGAGCTCAGTCTCTGAGCTATGCCAAGCGATGCAACCGCCCCAATCAGGCGGTGGCACCGCTTGGGCTCAGTCTCCGAGCGAGACTAGGCGGTGCAACCGCCCCTGACAGGCAGTGGAACCACCTGAGCTCGGTCTCCAAGCTCTACCAAGTGGTGCAACTGCCCCTGATAGGAGGTGGCACCGCCCAGAGGCTCAGTCTCCGAGCTCTGCTAGGCGGTGCAACCGCCAGACCCCGAAATTCCGGGAGATGACAGTTTTGAGCTCGGAATTCAAACTGGTTTAGGGCCTATAAATACCCCACCCTTTCCTGCATGAAAGGGCACCGAAAGCTTGATCTTACTATGTGATTTTAGAGCTCAAAAGTGTTGTAAAGGCTAGAAATTCTCCTCCTTTTCTTCCAAGTTTTGATCTTTCAAGAGAGGAGAGAAATTCTGTAAGGGTTGTCTCCTAAGCCTATCAAAAGGAGTGAAACTGTAAAAGGGTGGTTGGCCTTCGCCTATTGAAGGAAGGCCTCTAGTGGACGTCGATGACCTCGTCGGTGGAGGAAGCCAAAAGTGGATGTAGGTCAAGATTGACCGAACCACTCTAAATCTCGATTTGCATTTACTTTGAGCATCTTATCTTTACTGCAAACCTCCTCAGTAGCTTACTGCCTTCTGCTCATTTATGAACATGTTTCATAGTTAAGTATTTTTCAAATCGGCGTTAAGACGAAAATCGGTTTTATCATACGAACATCATATTTCAGTTTGCGCTTATATTCTGATTTCCAACATAACTGCAAACTGCCTTTATATCTTTGCTTTAATTACATCTCGCATAATCACAAGTTAAAGCGATTTACGAATCGGCTTTCATACCGAAATCATTTTTATCATACGAAAGTCGTATTCCAGTTTACTATTACATTTTGTTGTCTATCTTAACTACAAACTGCCTCTATATATTTTCTTTAACTACATCTCAGTTCGGATTTACACCCGAGAGAAATAACTCTTCATGGCTTTCAAGAGGGCTTATCGGTTATTCGTCCACCGTTGTTTAATGGATTGGACTACACTTATTGGAAAACTCGAATGAGAGTTTTCTTGATTTCCATGAATTTGGATTTATGGAATATTGTTGAAAACGGTTTTCAACTTCCCTCTAAACCGATGAACGAATGGTTGGATTTGGAGAAGAAGTATTTTTCTTTAAACGCAAAGGCTATGAATGCCTTGTTTTGCACCTTAGATAAAAATAAATTCAATTGGGTTTCTTTGTGCGAAACGGCTTTCGACATTTGGCAAACACTTGAAATCACGCACGAGGGAACTAGTAGAGTCAAATACTCGAAAGTTACATTTTATTGCATGATTTTGAGCTTTTTCGAATGCAACCAAGCGAGACTATAAGCGACATGTACACTCATTTCACGGATGTCGTCAATAATCTAAGAGTTCTTTGTAAATCTTTTTCGAATTTTGATCTCGTAAGCAAGATCTTAAGATCCCTTCCAAAAAGGTGGGATCCTAAAATAACCGTAATACAAGAAATAAAATATTTAAATATTTTTTCACTTGAAGAAATAATTGGTTCGTTGATGACATATGAAATGGTGTACAATGCACATAATGAACAAAACAACCTTCCAAAGAACAGGAAGGATTTGGAACTCCGGACAAATAAATACCACTTGAGCGATGACTCAAGTGATGAGGACAATGATGAACTTGAACTTCGAATACTAAATCTTGATAAGTTTATTAAACAAAAATCTAAAATAAACAATGAACTTGAACGGAAGAAGAGGCCAAAGAAGAAGAACACAAAGTGGGATGAATCGAGCTCCTCTGAAGACGAGGAGAAAATCAAGAAAGGTGAGGTGGCAAACTACGCCTTAACCACTTTCAATGATGAGGTAATCAAAATCCCCCTAATTTATTTTGAAATTACTTGATGCTTTCATGATGTATTTTCTTTTTTAGTTTAGAATTAATTTTCTTAAACATTACATGTTTAAAAATAAAATACAAAAATTATGATCATGCTAGTAATTTCGAAAATGATAATATTGCATATTTTATGATAAACAAATAAAATGATTTTGATTGAAAATATGAAATCATGGTTAAGAAGTAATAATATTTATCATGTTGATTTCCATTGTTATTTCTCGATTTTTAATGAAATCATGTTTGATTTGAAGTAATGCATAAAGTTGTAATGAAAATATTGAAATTTTGATACCATGATTTGACGATTTTGTGCATGAGATTTTAAAGTTATACATGATGATTTTTGTGGTTTATTGATCTTGATTGTTTTTATGATGAAATTCATTTTTCGATCCTAAACGTTGATGCATGTTTTCATAAATGAAAAAGGCATGCTTCTATGAAATAAATCATATAAATTGAAATGGCTAAAAAGAGAAAAGCATGTTTCTTGAAAATTCTTTTTCTCTATCTTATTGACTGTGATGAATCTATTTGATCATCTTTTTATGAATTTCTTGAAAATGATTTTGATTTGACGATTTGAATTTAAATGAATTTTTATCCTAATTATGATCTTGGTTTATTAGAATTACTTGAGATCTTCTTTATGAACCAAAATCTTATATCTCCTACATTTCCTTTTATCATTTCCTAAAGAAGAGATCTATAAAACTAACCATGATCTTGATAATTATGTTTTGAAACTTTATGTAAATCAAGATCGTTCACCATGACTTCTTGCATTTTATTAAAGAAATTATTTAAATGAATCATGTATTTTGGTATTTAAATGATCCTTGAGATTTTTTCTTTCATGACATGATGTGATTATATTTATGGCTTGTATACCTTGAAATGATTAAAATATTTTACACTATTTTGTTCTTCTCCTCTTCTTTCTTGTTTACAATGATAAAATGAGGAGAAAGTTTGATCATGCATTGTAGGATATAATTGCTATAACGAGAATTTTACACTATTACATGCCTTAAAAACATGTTGGAAATTATGTGTTTTAGATAGAAAGATTTCCATGATCATGAGCATGGTTTATCTTCATGATTTTGTTTGAAAATCTATAGCGAAACCATGTTCGAATGCATGAAAGTGTTAAATTTCATTTTCGGATTTTCTTGTTCCTAATAATTCATTTTTAAAAATCTATTGATCTTGATTTGATGATTTAAATGAGCTTTATCTTGATTTTTTGAAATTTATAAATTAAGATTTCTTATGCTTAAATCAAGATTTTATATGCATGAATTAATATTTTGTTCTCTTACGAGATTGAATGAATTCTATCTTTTTCATGATCTCCTAAGAATTCTTTATGTTATTTATTTAAGAGGAGATTTGTTAAAATGAATCACGGTTTCCCTTGATTTCTCGAAATTATAGCTTGAGTATTCATTTTATAAATCAAGATTGTTTATATGTTCTCTCGTGACATCTTTTAAGGCTTATGACTTGAATTTTGTTATGTAAAATTCTTTGAATGAATGAAATACATCTCATCACCTAATAATTCTTCTTGATATTCCTTATGTGATAATATGAATACATAAAATATTCATTAATTTGTTTTGATAAGAAGTTTCGATCATGCATGGTAGGATGTAATTTGACAAAATTGGTACCATCATGATGTGAAATAAATGATGATTTAGAATCATGCATTAATAATGATTTTATATTTTATGATTTGGTATGATGCATGCAATGATGAAATGTTCATGAATTTGAAATGATGCATGCAATACTTATGACAATGATGTACATGATGTATTGCATATGATGTGTATCATGAATGCTTTAAATAATGAATGTTTGGTATCATGATCAATATGTTGATAAATGCTAAAAATTTTAATGATTGAGTATCATGTATGATAGGCTCATTAATGATGATTGATTTATTTTTCGATATTGTGCATGAAAAATAAGGTTTTTGAAATTGTGTATATTTTAATTTGAATATATAATGATGCACAAATAAGATTGATACTTGTTGAATCTCGTATTTCGATGATGAAACCACTTGATATATGTTTATGATTTAATCTATGTTTTGAGTGTTGTAGGATGCTTCGATCAGGATGAGACAATTAAAGCAGGAAAAATCATGTTGTGCTGGAGGAACATGTTAGAAGATTGGACGTCGGGCCGGTGGATCGGTCGACGTATCGATAGAAGGCTTTGGGCCGTGGACTCGGGCATCGGGCCAAGAAGAGCGGGTATTGTGCCAAGGATATCGGAGTTACGGAGTCAACTGGCCGATTGGGCAATAGGCCGCAGGAGAGGACGATGCGTCGAAGAATCGGACGAAGCGTCGAGGGACCAATGACATGCCGGACAACTTGGTTAATTGCTTAAGATTAATTGTCTCAATCGAAGTTTTGTTTTACATGTGCAGGATTAACTACGATGGAAGTAAGACATGCAGCAGGAGTTACGCTGGAGTCAAGACTATGATCACGTTGGGAGTTCGAGAGTTCGACGGAAGTCCGGACGGTCGTCGGAGGTTCTACGGGAACAAATCCGAGAAGTCCAGGAGTTTACCAAAAGAAGCTCGACGGAACTCGCCAAGTGGATTGTTGCAAGTCCAGGAGTTTGCCGGAAGTCTGTCGGAGCATCGCCGAAGGTTCGTCAGATGTTCGTCGGAAGCTCGCCAAAAGAAGCGATTGACGCACTGGAGAAAGTTGTAGTAAATGTCTTAAAAAATGTCATAGTTAGCATGTAGATTAAGTTAGGAATGGGAGGTGATCCCATTAACTTAATTTGGGGGCAATTGGGCCCTTGACAGACCCAAATTGGGCCGAATGGATCAACCCATTCGGACCAGAATTCCTACTAAGCGATGACACCGCTAGGGTCGGCGATGGCACCGCCAGGGTCGGTGGTGGCACCGCCCAAGAGAGGGTCTCCCAGGAAAGCTGGGCAGTGCAACCACCCCAGGTAGGCGGTGGCACCGCCTAGGCTCAGTCTCCGAGCGAGACTGGGCGGTGCAACCGCCCCTGACAAGCGGTGGAACTGCTTGAGCTCGGTCTCCGAGCTCTTCCAGGCGGTGCAACCACCCCGGTCAAGCGGTGGCACCGCCAGGGCTTAGTCTCCGAGCAAGACTGGGTGGTGCAACCGCCCCTGTCAAGCGGTAGCACCGCCCAAAGGCTCAGTCTCTGAGCTGCCAGGTGGTTGTACCGCCCAGTCAGGAGGTGGTACCGCCAGGACCCCAGAATTCCAGGAGATGATAGTTTTGAGCTCCAAATTCAAACTGGTTTGGGGCCTATAAATACCCCTCTCATCCCTCGTTAATTCACACAAGCACAGAGAGATTAAAAGAGAGAAAACGTTGCTGTAATCTCTAGAATTTCCCTTCTATAAATTTTAAGTGTTAGAATTCTATTTAGATAGGAGAGTGAGTGCTTGTAAGGGTTGTCTCCTAAACCCGGTAAAAGTAGAAGAGGGGTGTAAGAAGGATATTGATCTTCGCCTAGTAAAGGAAGATCGTTAGTGGATGCCGGTGGCCTCGACGGAAGAGGAATCAGAGGAGTGGATGTAGGTCATGATTGACCGAACCACTATAAACTCCCATCTTCTCTGGTTTGCATTTTATTTCCTGCTATTACCTTACTGCAAACCTCTTCAATAGCTTACTGCCTTCAATACATTTACGTATGCTTTCAAGTTAAGTTTCTGAAATTGGTTTTTCATCGGAAACGATTTTTATCGTACGAGAGATTTGACGAAGTTGACGTTTTTATCCGCTGCACTAATTCACCACCACCCCCCCCCCCCCCCGCTCCTTAGTGCTCTTGATCCTAACAATTGGTATCAGAGCCCGGTATTTCTCATTTCGGATTTACACCAGAGAGAAATGGCTCTTCATGGCTTTCAAGAGGGCTTATCGGTTGTTCGTTCACCGTTGTTTAACGGATTGGACTACACTTATTGGAAAACTCGAATGAGAGTTTTCTTAATTTCTATGAATTCAGATTTATAGAATATCATTGAAAACGGTTTTCAACTTCCCTCTAAACCGATGAACGAATGATCTGATTTGGAGAAGAAGTATTTTTTTTTAAACGCAAAGGCTATGAATGCCTTATTTTGCGCTTTGGACAAAAATGAGTTCAATTGGATTTCTATGTGCGAAATGGCTTTTGATATTTGGCGAACACTTGAAATCACGCACGAGGGAACTAGTAGAGTCAAATACTCGAAAGTTAACATTTTATTGCATGATTTTGAGCTTTTTCGAATGCAACCAAGCGAGACTATAGGCGACATGTACACCCATTTCACGGATGTCGTCAGTAATCTAAGAGTTCTTGGTAAATCTTTTTCGAATTTTGATCTCATAAGCAAGATCTTAAGATCCCTTCAAAAAAGGTGGGATCCTAAAATAACCGCAATACAAGAAACAAAAGATTTAAATATTTTTCCACTTGAAGAACTAATTGGTTCGTTGATGACATATGAAATGGTGCACAATACACATGATGAACATAATAAACAAAATCACCTTCCAAAGAACAGGAAGAATTTGGAACTCCGGACAAATGAATACCACTTGAGCAACGACTCAAGTGATGAGGACAATGATGAACTTGAACTTCGAACACTAAATCTTAATAAGTTTATTAAACAAAAATCTAAAATAAATAATGAACTTGAACGGAGGAAGAGGCCAAAGAAGAGGAAGGCAACTAAGGATGAATCAAAAACTTCAAAAGGTGAAACGGCGAATTGGGCTTTGACGAGCTTCGACTACAAGGTAAGTAACTCAACTCTCTTGAATTATTTTGAAATTACTTGAAGTTTTTCATGAGTGCTTAATTTAGATAGTAGGAATAGGAAATAAAAAATTATTTTTCAAAAATTATATCATGTTTTTCTTTTTAGCATCTTTGAAAAATTAAAAATTTGATCATGAAAAGTATATTGCTAAGGTTTCATGCATATTATGTTTTGAAATGTTGAATGATGTATGCAACGTTAGGGATGATAATTATATGATATGTGATAATGCTTAGGATTAATCCATGCATGTGTATCTTGATGATTTTATGTCATGCATTAGTTTTTGAAGTAAATGTTGATTTGAAACTCTCATTTTAGATTAACATATTTTTGGTCTAATCGTTTTTATGACGAATTAAGATAACATTCTCATAACATATTAAGATGACATAGTGCATGTACATTTATGTATGAATTTCTTGATAGTCTTTTGATGATAGATGTGATATCATGATGTGTTTGGTCTTGACAGCTTCATGACGAAACTTATGTTTTGATTTAAATGATGATACATGTTTTCACAAAAGACTTGAATACCCTCACATGAAATCAATTGTATGAAATGGAAATGAATTTTCTATCCTATTGAGATTAATGAATTTATTTTACCAATCTTGTGAATCTCATGAAAATAAACATAATGAATATTTTAAAAAATAAATGAGTGTATCATGCATTTGGTCTTAATGATTTATCTTGAATATACTTTTTGAAATCATACTTGATGATGAATATCAAGATATTAAAAGGATGTTATCATGGAATCATGCTTGATGATTTGTTTTACGAAATTTACCTTTTCGTCTTAAATGTTGACACTTGTTTATTAAAGGTAAAGGCGACCTCTATCTTATCGACTTTTCAATAAATCTATGCTTGTCATATATGAATTTATTGAATGTGACTTTGAGGATGATTTCAGATTTCACAAATGCTTGATTCATACTTATGACATGAGACACATTTTAAATATGAATCATGTTCAATGCTTCAATCATGTTATATCTCTCTTAATTCATTTTGTTCTCCTAGATTTATTTACCAAAAAGAAGAATCTTATGAATGAATGAAATGATACAAATGAATCACTTATCGATATATCTTTTTAAAATATCTTTTTAATGTGATGTTGATAATTTGAGATGCCTGTTGGAATTCATGACATGAGATAATTGAATCCTTCACTTACTCTTTACATGGCTTGAAAATAGATGTTTAAAATCTTTCTTGATGAGTTATTTTATAAGATTTTGTCTTTACGTCTTGAACTTTCATTTGGCATATAATGGTTAAGGCATGCTTAGATGAAAAAGAATCATTTAAAAAATGTTTTTCCCATCTGATCGAGATTAATGATTTCATGATATTTTGTGAATCTCGAAATTGATTTTGATGACTTGATTATGAATTTCAAGTTAACGATTTGATTTGAATGAGTTTTATCTAAATCATAATCTTGATCTTACAAAATTGAAATCACAAATAATATCTTTTGGTATTCATGAATTGATACTCACAATATGAAAGTATTGGTATTCATGACTTGAATTTGATTGAAACATTGCATGCTTAAATTAATCATTCTCCTATGTTTCAAAAATTCTTTAAATGCCTTATGTGATGATTGAAAATTAATTTGCTTTATGATAAATCTATGTATACCATTTTGAATCTCTTGAAAGTAATGTTGAGATTTTGATGAATTTGACGATTTGAATTTGAATGGGTTTGTATTTGAATTATGATCTTGACTTCTTGGATTTACTACTTGAGATTTTTTTTTAATCACAATCTCTTCTTTGTCCAACTACAATTTTTGTTATTTATAAAAAGAAGAGATTTGATAAAATGAATCATCGTTGACTTAATGTTCGGTATCATGAATACTTTATTATCATACATGAAAATAGTGATAAATATCTTGAAAATAAATGTTTGTATCATGTTAGATGATTTTACATTTTGTGCATGATGAAACAATGATTGAAATGATATGAATGATGATTTGGAATCATGCATATAATGATGAGTTTATATGTTTTGAAAATATATATGATGATTTGGTATTATGCATGCAATAATGATGCACGCAATGATGAAATATTCATGATAAAATTATTATTTTGATATTCATGACTTGAATCTTCCTTTCTTTTTGTCAATGACAAAAGGAGAGAAAGAGTTTCTAATGTGCTATCTTGAATTGATGTAAAGGGTCATCTCAAAGAGAAATTAGCTACCTTGCACAAGTCAAGAAAATGCATAAACTTGCTTACTTTTTTGTACATCTAAAGAAAAGATACAAATATAACACTTGCCAAATTGTTTGCTTGCCTCATGTAAAACATGGTCCCTTGCTAGTTTGGTATTTTGCTAAGGAAACAAAAATGACACTTCCCAAAAGAGAAGAAAGAGCTTGCTTTCTTGAACATCTTTAATTTGCTAGCTAGCATGATGTACAATTTGCTATCTTGAACATTACAAAGAAATACTATCATGTACATTGCAAAGAAAAGCAAATATGCCAACTTGCACATCTTTAAATTTGCTAGCTTGTATGTAGTAAAACTTGTATATCATAAAAGTTGTTAGCTTGTAGAGAAGCAAAGAATTGCTATATCGAAAGAAGCAAAAAATGTAAAACTTAGAAAACTTGCAATATAATTGCTCTTGCCATGCTTTGTATCAAAAATAGGTTGATATCCTTAAAAGCATCGTATTAAATTTTTTTAGTGTATCGCAATGTATCACATGTATCGCAAATTAAAATTTTTGAGACTATTATCATATCATGTTTAACAATTGATATATTTCATTGATATGATAAATTATCATCTCATGATGTATCGCATAATGATATCATGATTTGCGATTGTATCATGTGATCCTTGGTGAATTTTCATATTGATATCCATCATGAAATGATTTCTTTGCATTATTGTCTTGTATGCATCATGTGATGATTGAAATATTGATTGATGCAAAGTTGATGTAAAAGTCTAAATCATTGGTTCCTCTCCTTTTTGACATTGACAAAGGGGGAGAAAGTTATTGCTAGCTTGCACACTTGAATGAAGAATTTGCTAGCTCGATCATTGTAATGAAGAAATTTGCTATATCACATCATAAATATTGTTACTTGCAAAGAAAAGCAAAGTGCAATCTTGCATAAAAATTCAAGTGTTGAATTGCCATGATTGAACTTAAGAATCTTGCTATGTTTTTGTGCTTATATGTTGTGATGAAAATCTAGCTTCATTTTGCAAAAACTTGTATATCTTTTAAAATAGCTAGAGCTACTTCTCCTTTTTGTTGATGACATAAGGGGAGAAGTATATTGATGACTTCATGCATTGAATTAAATATTTTATATATATTTACATGATGGTTTAAATGTTCTTCATAACATATGATGGATGTTACTTGGATTTGGGATAATCCAAGTGTTCTATCAATGGTATATTGATAGGGGGAGTTTGGTTAAACTCCGGGGAGTTAAGGTTAACTTCGTTAGTCATCAATTAGTTGTCATCATCAAAAAGGGGGAGATTGTTGAATCTCAGATTTAGATGATGAAACTAATTGATTGTGTTTAGATGTTTAACTATATTTTGAGTGATGTAGGTCTACTCGATCAAGATTAGATAGTTGACGCAGGAGGAATTGACGTTGTGCCAGAGGAGATCACGTCAGGATATTAGATAGCAGAAGGCTTCGGACGTCGGGCATCGGGCCAAGGAGAGCGGAATTGTGCCAAGGATATCGGGGTTACGGAGATCAACTGCCGATTGGGCAACAAGCCGCAAGAGAGGACGATGCGTTGAAGAATCGAACGAAGCGCCAACCAATGACGTGCCGGGCAACATAATTTCAATTCGCGTTGTAATAATGGTCTAGATCGGAGCAGAGTTTTGGCTTGTGTGTGTAGGATTAACTACGATAACGATGAAGACATAAAGCGAAACAAAGTGTCAGAGTCAAGCACGAAGGATTCGTTGCAAGTTTGAGAGTTCGACGGAAGTCCGAAGGTTCGTCGGGAATGCTGCCAGAACTAGCCGAGAATGAGTAGGGAGCTTGCATAAGGGTTTTTCAGAAGCTCGCCGGAAGGTTCGTTGGAAGTTTGCGAAGCTCGCCGAGAAAGGTCAGAGCTTGCTGAAGAAGCTTGTTGGAACTTGCCAAGATCAAATCGTGAAGTCTAGGAGCCTACTAGGAGTCCGCAGAATGTTTTCCGAGAGGTTATCAGAAGACCACCGGAAGTTCGCCGGAAGCTCGCCGGAAGAAGTCTTGAATTACGGACTTTGTAATAGCTTAGGAAATGTCTTTAAATTCGTAGTTAGCATGTTAATTAGGGTTAGGATTAGGTGTTAATCCTATAACCCAAGTATGGGCCAATTGGGCCCGAGTTCGGACTGGTTTGGGCCAAGTTTGGAGCCCAACCAGTGAGCTGAAATGGTGTAGGCAGTGGCACCGCCCAGAACTCGAGAACTGAGGGGTGGCACCGCTGGACTGAGCGGTGGCACCGCCCAGCACCCGAGAGGTCCGGCGGTGGCCGCTGTGTTGAATCTCGGATTTTGATGATGAAGTCAATTGTCATTTGTTCTCTAATCTATATGTTGAGATAAGTGTGCAGGATTAACTACGATAAAAGTAAGACATGCAGCAGGAGTTGCGCCGGAGTCAAGACAATGATCACATTGGGAGTTCGAGAGTTCGACGGAAGTTCGAACAGTCGTCGGAGGTTCTGCGGGAATAAATCCGAGAAGTCCGTTAGCTTGCCAAAGAAGCTCGTCGGAACTCGCCAAGTGAATCGTCGCAAGTCCAGGAGTTTGCCGGAAGTCTGCAGGAGCATCACCGAGGGTTCATCGGATGATCGACGGAAGTTCGCCGGAAGAAGCGATTGATGCACCAGAGCAAGTTGCAGTAAATGTCTTAGGGAATGTCGTAGTTAGCACAATGATTAAGTTAGAAATGGGAGGTGATCCCATTAACTTAATCTTGGGGCAATTGGGCCCCTGAGAAAACCCAAATTGGGCCGAATGGATCAACCCATTCGGACCCTGATTTATGCCAGGCGGTTGAACCGCCTAAGGCAGGAGGTTGCACTGCCTGGGCTCAGTCTCCGAGCGAGACTGGGAGGTGCAACCGCTCCAGCCAGGCGGTGGCACCGCCTGGGCTCAGTCTCCGAGTGAGACTGGGCGGTGCAACCTCCCCTGACAGGAGGTGGCACCGCTTGGGCTCGGTCTCCGAGCACTGGCTGAGTGGTGCAACCGCCTCAGTCAGGAGGTTGCACCACCTGAGCTCGGTCTTCGAGCTCTGGCAGGAGGTGCAACCGCCCCTGACAGGAGGTGGCACCGCCCAGAGGCTCAGTCTTCGAGCTTTGCCAAGCGGTGCAATCGCTCCAGTCAGGAGGTGCAACCGCCTGATCCCGGAATTCCGGGAATTGACAGTTTTGAGCTCCAAATTTAAACTGGGTTGGGGCCTATAAATACCCCACCCATTCAGCACTGAAAGGGCATGAACTTACACCAAAATCTTGATCTTTTTCTGTGATTCTTAGAGCTCAAAATTGTTATAAAGGCCAAAAGTTCTTCTCCCTCCTTTTCTTCCAAGTTCTGAGTTGTAAAGAGATGAGAGAAAATTCTGTAAGGGTTGTCTCCTAAGCCCATCAAAAGGAGTGAAACTATAAAAGGGTGGTTGGCCTTCGCCTATTGAAGGAAGACCTCTAGTTGACGTCGGTGACCTCGTCGGTGGAGGAAGCCAAAAGTGGAGTAGGTCAAGATTGACCGAACCACTCTAAATCTCGGTTTGCATTTACTTTGAGCATCTTATCTTTACTGCAAACCTCCTCAATAGCTTACTGCCTTCTGAGTTTTTACGAACGTGTTTCAAAGTTCAGTGCTTTCCGAATCGGGGTTTAAGACGCAAATCAGTTTTATCGTACGAACGTCATATTTCAATTTGCGCTTATATTCTGAATTCCATCATAACTGCAAACTGCGTTCATATCTTTGCTGCATCTCTCCTAGTCAAAAGTTGAAGTGATTTACGAATTGGCTTTCTTACCAAAATCACTTCTATCGAACGAACGCAGTTTTCGATTTCAATCGCAGAAGGTTTTTCCGCTGCACTAATTCACCCCCCCCCCCCCCCCCCCCCCTCTTAGTGCTCTTGATCCTAACAATTGGTATCAGAGCGGGGTTAACTCTCTAACGGATTAAAACCCAAGAGAGATGGCATACGCCGGAAACCAAGAGGGCCATTCTATTACACGTCCACCCATGTTCAATGGGACGGACTACACCTATTGGAAGACCCGAATGAGGATCTTTCTTATTTCTATGGATTTTGAACTTTGGAATCTTGTCGAAAACGGATTTTCGAAGTCTTCTCTTCCAATGATCGATTGGAATGAATTGTAGAAGAAGGCTTTCGCTCTTAATGCAAAAGCTATGAATGCCTTATTTTGTGCACTTGATAAAAACGAGTTTAACTGTGTTTCGACTTGTGAAACCGCATTTGATATTTGGCACACACTCGAAGTGACTCACGAAGGCACAAGTAGAGTGAAAGAGTCAAAAATCAATCTTCTGTTACATTCTTTCAAACTTTTCCGGATGAAACTGAGTGAAACCATTGGCGACATGTTTACCCGTTTCACGGATGTCGTCAACGGTCTAAAAGGACTCGGAAAAAGTTTTTCAGATTTTGAGCTCGTAAATAAGATTCTAAGATCCCTTCCTAAGAGTTGGGATCCTAAAGTCATTGCTATTAAAAAGGCGAAAGATCTAAGCAACTTCCCTCTTGAAGAACTAATCGGGTCATTAATGACCTACGAGATAACCTACAAAGCTCATGAAGAGCAAGAAGACATCCTTCCAAAGAACAGGAAGGATATGGCACTTAGAACTTCAGAAGACCACTTGAGAGAAAACTCAAGTGATGAGGACTGTGACGATGACTTGGCACTTGTAACAAGAAAATTTAAAAAATTCATTAAAAGAAACGAGTTTAAGAATGACGCAAAAAATAAACTTGAACCCAAAAAGGACCAAGTTATTTGCTATGAGTGCAAAAAGTTGGGACACTACAAGAGTGATTGTCCCCAAGCCAAAAAGAGAACATCAAAGAAGAAGGCGCTCAAAGCAACGTGGAATGACTCGAGCGCGTCCGAAGAAGAGGAGTCCAACACAAAGCAAGTTGCTCACTACGCCTTAATGTCCATCGGAGAGGAGGTAACGAATTTAATAGATGCAGATTTATCATTTGATGAATTATTAAATGCCTTCCATGAATGAATGCAAGATTATTAGTAGAAAATATAAATTGCTAAAAAAGGAGCATGACAGTTTTACTTGTAATTTTGATAAGTTAAAAGCTGAATATCATGATAGTTTAGGCTCATGCATAAAATGTCATGATCTAGAAACTCTCCAAAAGGAAAACTTGCTACTTAAGGACACCTTGAAGAAATTCGAGGTTGGTAGCAAGTCATTGAACATGATCCTTGCAAACAAGGGTCACGTTCCCGAAAGAAGTGGAATTGGATTTGTGAGAAGTCCTCACCAAAATCCAACCACCTTCATAAAAGGCCCCATCTTACATGTTCGACACCAAAGCAAATGCAACTTTTGTTGCAAACTTGGACACAAAACGTATTATTGTCCATTCAAGAAAATTAGTCCGAATAAATTAATTTGGGTTCCTAAAGGAACCATGACAAATTCTATGAAACATGATAAACAATATAGATCTATTTTTGAGGCGCCCAAAAGCAAATGGATACCTAAAAATCATCCTTTCCTGTAAAGACATAAAAAAAAATTATTATAAGCTGGAGCAAGAAATAATATCCTGCTCCTTGGATTCTCGATATTCATGACCCGAAGTCCAAAATGGAACTCGCGATGCTCTCTACCCCAAATAATAGAAGAGGATTAGAAAATTAAAATCACAAATACGATTTAAATATAATCCTATTTGATTTCTCAGAATTGGAAACTCATGATTCCCAATTCACATATCCTCTGGATTTTCGAACCCATCAATTTCATCCGTTCGTAACTTTTGAATCCGATTCTATATCATGAATTGACTAAGTTTGTCATGAACTTGCAAGGCTTACCAACTTGAACAATCTATCACAAACATGTGTACGACATTGAGAGTATGCATCTTGATCGTGCAAAAATTCTTATTCTTACGTAATTACGTAAGTGAAGTTGATTGTTCCACAAATAAAAAATCAAAAACATTCAAGACTATGCTCACTACCTGCAGCGGTTGAACCGCCCCAGATGGAGGCAGCACCTCTAGCTGTCACGTGTTGCAAGCGGTTGCACCGCCCGCAACTCTGCCCTTTTTAACCCAAGCTAGGGCCGGCGGTGAAACCGAACCCAACTCACTCCCTTCCCCTCTTTACTCTTCCAAAGCTCCTCCATCCCCATTTCTCCCCTCATAGCACCCCAAATACTCCTCATTTTGGAGCAAAACATCAACAATCCTTCCCTCTCTTGAAGATCTCACTAAGGTATTCTCTAAGAAGCCCTTAAATTTTGTTTTTGATTCATTTACTCTTGCTCATCACTATTCTTCTAAACAGCAGTAGTTATGGGATCTAGAAGATCCTCAAGGGACAAAGGGAAGAGGAGATTAGTGGAAGATTTTGATCTCACCCTTTTCGATTCAAAATACCATGCTGAAAAGTTTTCCTCTTTCGAACTTAGGAGTGTCAATAAGGGAAAACATGTAGATTTAAATGAACTAAGAGACTTAGAGACAATCCAATGGTTTACAAACTTAGATCTACTCCCTATTTTGCAAATTAATAAACCCATCTATCCAAGACTTGTTAGATTGTTTTACAACAACATACAAATAGATGAAGAAGAAAGAATGTCTACCTATCTTTTAGGACAACATATCTCCATTACAAATAAATTCATTTGCGACATGATAGGCATTCCCATAAAAAGTAGAGGACTTTACTTTAGAGGATCATGGGATGATGAAACTATTGGAACAACATATGTTGAAGCCTTAGGAACAATTTTCGCCAATCCCAACTTAGCATTTGTTCCTAAAAGTTGTGAACATCTACTACCTCTAAACACTAAGGTACTTCATCATATCCTAACTAGCATCATTCTCCCTAAACAATACCATCATGATGAAGTAAGCCAATTAGAATTAGGAACTATGTATTTGATCATGAAAGGACATGACATCTGTCTTGGTTATCTTATCCAACAAAACATGTTAGAACTATCTAAGAAAGACATGATGCTCCCTTATGATGGTATAATCACTAGAATAATGAAAGCCTACGATATTCTAATACCACCGGAAGAAGAAGTAATAAAAGTAGATAGGTTTAGCATAATAAATAAAAATCTACTTCACCGATTAAGATGTTTTTATAGAAACGGTAACTGGGTTAGAATGCCTAGAAGAACCGATCCCCCTCAACCTGAACCAGAACCAAAAACACCAGTCTTTAGGGGTACCCAATCTCCTCCAATCTGTCCCTTTGAAGAAACACATTCATTTGAGCAAACTCATACATCATCTGTCGAAGATATTGGGATTCAGATGGACCGATTCGAACAAAGACAAGAACGGCTTGAACATCGACAAGATCAAATCCTATCTGAGCTGCAGCAAATTCATCGACAATTTGACTCTTTATTTAGACACTTTAATTTTCCACCTCATGAATGAGCTTGTATGAACACAATCACCTGTTGTTATTGTAAACTCCTTATGTTACTCACCATGATGGGCTTTGCCTTGATCCTTGATATGGTTACCTGATATATTTTTTTGTGAGCATATGCAGAGTTACAAACATCTCTCATTGTTTATCTCGGATTTTACATTGAAACTAAATGTTTTGAAAACCTTGTACCTTGATTTCCATGATAAATATAATTTGAGAAAATGATATACCAATGCAGTTGATAAGTCATGACATTGCCATGATATTAACACTAAACATCAACTAGCTGATATTTTTACAAAACCTCTAAGTGAAGAGCAATTTGATTTCATAAGAAGAGAATTAGGAATGTTGATGTGTCCGAATACATAAACTAGTTAAAATTATTTTTCGGACTTTATTGAATGATCAAATCACTTGATTGCCATTACATGCCAAAATAACATGTTGGAAATTATGTGTTGAATACAAAAATGTTTTGTCTTCATTATTGTATTTGAAAATCTGTAGCATAGTCTTGTCCGAATGCATGAAAGTGTTCATTTCATTTTCGGATTCGCTTAACAATTGGAATGCTAAAAATTGGATTTTCTCATACACTCTTATGAAAAATATTTTTCTGAAATGGATTTGATGAAATGATTCCTGCTTATGAATTCCATCTTGAAATATGGATAATAGTATTTTTACTTGCAAAGAGCTGTTTCACACACATATCTTGACTCAAGTAAACTCACAAATAGCTGGTATCACAAATGGCTTTCCTCCTTCATGCAAAAAGATTATAACAAATAAAAAGGAAGAAGTATTCAAAGCAATTTACGTATCATGCTTTCCTTTATATGCTTGATTTTCTATCACTTACTATTGGAAAATAACATGAACCCAGTAAAGGCATGAACAATTATCGCACTTATGCTCAAAATTTGCTTATATTGTTCTCCTGGTATCACAACTACCATACTTTTTGTTGATGACAAAGGGGGAGAAATATATGAATTGATGCAATACACACTGATGCTATAATTATGCCATGCTTGCATCACCGAGAAATATATGAATTGATGCTATAAACACTGATGCTATGATTATGCCATGCTTGCATCACCAAGAGATATATGAACAGATGCTATGATTAATTTGCATTATGCCTTGTTTGTATCGTGTTAAGATATCAAACAAAAAACTTGCATCGTAATTTTACGAGTTGATA
Source organism: Musa acuminata AAA Group (assembly GCF_036884655.1). Classification (NCBI taxonomy): domain Eukaryota; kingdom Viridiplantae; phylum Streptophyta; class Magnoliopsida; order Zingiberales; family Musaceae; genus Musa; species Musa acuminata. The sequence continues at coordinate 14,292,106 of NC_088329.1, read as the reverse complement.
TCTTACCATGTGATGAAATGCAATACTTGCTAAAATATTTGAAATGTGTACATCATGTAATGATATCAAAATCTTACTTCGCAGCTTTACATGTTGATATCTTACAATATGATGAATTGCTACTATTACCATCATTCAAACTTGAAATGTCAAATTTGAAAATGAATGTCAAGCCTTGACATCATCTTCAGAGAGATACATCATGATGGGAATCATAATGGGAGTATTGATAAGTTTAAATGATTTTAACTTATCAATATGTCTCTTGAATTCTTAGGTTTTGAATTCAAGAATGACTTATCTCAAGTATGGCATATAGATAGGGGGAGTTAAGGTTAACTCCATTATCAATTGATTGTCATCATAAAAAAGGGGGAGATTGTTGAATCTCGTATTTTGATGATGAAGTCAATTGTCATTTGTTATCTAATATATATGTTGAGATAAATGTGCAGGATTAACTACGATGAAAGTAAGACATGCAGTAGGAGTTGCGCCGAAGTCAAGACAATGATCACGTTGGGAGTTCGAGAGTCCGACGGAAGTTCGGATAGTCGTCAGAGGTTCTACGGGAACAAATCCGAGAAGTCCATAAGCTTGCCAAAGAAGCTCGTTGGAACTCGCTAAGTGAATCGTCGCAAGTCCAGGAGTTTGTTGGAAGTCCGTAGGAGCATCACCGAGGGTTCATCGGATGATCGACGGAAGTTCACCGGAAGCTCGCCGGAAGAAGCGATTGACGCACCGAAGCAAGTTGCAGTAAATGTCTTAGGGAATGTCGTAGTTAGCACAATGATTAAGTTGGAAATGGGAGGTGATCCAATTAACTTAATCTTGGGGCAATTGGGCCCCTAAAAAAATCCAAATTGGGCCGAATGGATCAACCCATTCAGACCCTGATTTCTGCTAGGCGGTTGAACCGCCCAAGGCGGGAGGTTGCACCGCCTGGGCTCAGTCTCCGAGCGAGACTGGGAGGTACAACCGCTCCAGCCAGGCGGTGGAACCGCCTGGGCTCAGTCTCCGAGCGAGACTGGGCGGTGCAACCTCCCCTGACAGGAGGTGGCACCGCCTGGGCTCGGTCTCCGAGCACTGGCTGAGCGGTGCAACCGCCTCAGTTAGGAGGTTACACCACCTGAGCTCGGTCTTCGAGCTCTGGCAGGAGGTGCAACCGCCCTTGATAGGAGGTGGCACCGCCCAGAGGCTCAGTCTTCGAGCTCTACCAGGCGGTGCAACTGCTCCAGTCAGGAGGTGCAACCGCCTGATCCCAGAATTCCGGGAATTGACAGTTTTGAGCTCCAAATTTGAACTGGGTTGGGGCCTATAAATACCCCACCCATTCAACACTGAAAGGGCATGAACTTACACTGAAATCTTGATCATTTTCTGTGATTCTTAGAGCTCAAAATTGTTGTAAAGGCCAAAAGTTCTTCTCCCTCCTTTTCTTCCAAGTTCTGAGTTGTAAAGAGAGGAGAGAACATTTTGTAAGGGTTGTCTCCTAAGCCCGTCAAAAGGAGTGAAACTGTAAAAGGGTGGTTGGCCTTCGCCTATTGAAGGAAGGCCTCTAGTTGACGTCGATGACCTCGTCGGTGGAGGAAACCAAAAGTGGAGTAGGTCAAGATTGACCGAACCACTGTAAATCTCGATTTGCATTTACTTTGAGCATCTTATCTTTACTGCAAACCTCCTCAATAGCTTACTATCTTCTGTGTTTTTACGAACGTGTTTCAAAGTTCAGTGCTTTCCGAATCGGGGTTTAAGACACAAATCAGTTTTATCGTACGAACGTCGTATTTCAGTTTGCGCTTATATTCTGATTTCCATCATAACTGCAAACTGCGTTCATATCTTTGCTGCATCTCTCCTAGTCAAAAGTTGAAGTGATTTACGAATCGGCTTTCTTACCAAAATCACTTCTATCGAACGAACGCAGTTTTCGATTTCAATCGCAGAAGGTTTTTCCGCTGCACTAATTCATCCCCCCCCCCCCCTCTTAGTGCTCTTGATCCTAACACGCTAGACTGGACGGTTGCACCGCCAGTACACTGTCAGTGTCAGACACCGACAGGCGGTGGCACCGCCACTGACAGGCAGTGGCACCGCCAGCCTCGGAAACCCAAGAGAATTTAAAATTTGAAGCCCAAATTTGAATCCTCTTGGGGCCTATAAATACCCCTCAATTCTTAGCTGAGATTAAAAAAAACCTTTGAGAAGCAAGAGATTGAGATAAAAGTCTTAGCAAAGCCTTTAGCAAGTTTTTGTTTTCAATAGCTTGAGTGTTCACCTCCCTCTTTCTCTTTGAAAATTTGTAACAATGTGAACCACTTGTAAAAGGTTGTAAGAGGGGTATTTGTCCATCCCCTTCAAAGTGATTTGCTAGTGGAAGTTGGGAGCCTCTTCGAAGAAGGCTTTGCAAGTGGATGTAGGTCATTTTGACCGAACCACTTTAAATTGGTGTGTTCTCTGGTTTGCATTTACTTATTGCTATTTACCTTACTGCAAACCTTCATACGTGCTTTACTTCCTCATTACTTTTGTTGCACCCCTTTACGAACACGCTTTCAAGTTAAGCACTTCCGAGTTCGGTTTTTTATCGTACGAAAGATTTTTCCAAAATCGAAGTTTTAATCTGCTGCACTAATTTACCCCCCCCTCTTAGTGTCGCTCCGATCCTAACACTAATTGCCTCCACATGTGAGCCCATCTTATTACCTGATAAGATGCTTTGCTTACTTTCCACTGGTTTCCTTAGGTTTTGTATACCCTACAAAGAGTTTATAATATGGATTGTTGATCCAGAGTCAATCCACTAAGTGTTAATATTAACATTAACCATATTAGATTCATAACACACAAACGAGGTTGGTTTACCTTTCTTTTCAAGCCATTGTTGGAATTTCGTAGATTCCTTCTACATGTGTCCCTTCCTTTTACAAAAGAAATACTTTGCTTCTTTCTTGATATCAGCTTGGGGTGGTATTTTACCTTTTCCCTTTTGATGAGCTTTTTGATTGACTTGATTTTTGTCAATTTTATTCTTCCTACTACCAATGCACTCTCACCTCCTCTCTTCTTCTTGAACACATAAAGTCATTAATTTATTGATTGACCATTTGTCCTTATGTGTGTTGTATGAAATCTTAAAAGACCCGTATTGAGGTGGAAGGGTGTTTAGAATATAGTACACTAGGAAGAATTCTGACATATTAACCTCGAGTTTCTAAAGTTGAGATGCAATATCTCGCATTTGCATTATATGCTCATGCACACCCTTTTTGTTGGTGAGTCTAAAGGATGAGAATTTCATTATTAGGGTACTTGCTAATGTCTTTTTTGAAATAACGAATTACTCATCGATAGCTTATAGTAAGTCTCGGATCTTCTCATACTGGTCAATAGAACCATATATGCCAACTATTATCTTAGTTTTGATAAACATCACGTTGAGTCGATTGGATCGCTCTCATCGCTCATATAATGCGACCTCAATTGGAGTGCTGGTATTAGTGACTGTAAGTGATTCGTCTTTCCTAGTAGCATAATTAATATCCATCCACCCTAAATGGAGGATAACCCTCTCCTTTCATATCTTATAGTTATCACCCCTAAGTTCGGGAATATCACAACGAATATCAGAGAAATTAACAGTTTGAGAAACTACATAAAATCAAACATGTTTATGTCAAAATTTTAGGCTTAATGGTTTAAATTGTATGCTTTACTAATGTGAAACATGTCAAAAATATGAATCTCATGACATAAAAATTACCTTTGGGCTAAATTTTTAATTCAAATAGATTCAAATGGTCTTTATGATAAAACTATCAAATTATATTCCAATTCATAATCCTTTTGGGTAAATTATGAAAATAATCTGATATTTTATCCTGATTAATTATATTTAATATAATAAAAATTCTATGGGATAATAATTATTATATTGAACATAATAAGTCACAATATGATGTCTAATTACTTATGTGATCATTATTTTAACTTTATATATAATTTTAATTAATTAAGGATATTATGGCTAATTCCTAATTAATTAAGATTATATGGATCTCTAGACATTTTGGACATATAAAATTGACTCATAAGCATAAATTAATATAACCAAATATGCATAATTATGATCATTTTACTAACTCCAAATATTGAAATGTTATATCCTCATTATTTTCAACATGAAATATATCAAAAAGTTAAAAAAAATCAAAATCAAATCATATTCATGGTATAAAAATAAAAACTCTTTCATATTAAGGCAGAGGGCAATTGGCTCTCATACCAACTATTAGAAATTTTGATACCAAAATATATTTTTAAACCATTATAATAGAAACATAAGAAAAACTAATGCATAAACGAAATTGTATACCTCTAGCTATTATTGTCAAGAATTTCAATAATGGTTTCTTCTTGAATTTTGACACTTCTTGGCTTAGAACTCTCGCTTTAGATGGTGTAAGAAATCCTTTTGACTTAAAAGATATATTGAGCCCAGGAATCAAAACTCTCGTTTATATAGATGTTCTCTCATCATGAACATTTATTATCACTAGCTCATAATATTCAAGAATTAATTCAAATTTATAATATTTTGACCATAACGAAGAATATTAATGATATTAAATTTAATAATATTAATTTATTTAAAATTAAAAATTAAAATATAAAATATTTAAACCATAATAAATAAATAAAAATTGATTATAATGAATGATCAACTTAATGAGAATGATTATATTATTATTAAATAAAATATTTAATAATAACGGCATGAATTTAGTTGGATGACCCACAAAATCAGATTAGGACAATGCCTAATAAAGATTTTTTTGATATGTTAGTTATAAATATAGGAAAGAAAGATGGTTTGAAAAAAGTTTGAGAATGAGATTTGTTTTCTAATATACTTGATTGTTTTATAAATGACTCTAGTAGTGGATATGGAGTTATTTCATAAGAATATTTTCATGAAATTAGGCATTACTCGAACGTGGAGAGCTGATCGAAACATCGAGCATGATGATTAGCATCACCATACTAACAATGCGGTCCACTTGGGCAACATAGGATTGATAGCACATCCGAGTGGATATTGGACTTGTGGTAAAATAATATTAAGATATTCACATATCAATTTCTTCATATTAAGATCCAATCTTATTCTCTCTCTAATATTTTGTAAAAGTATCTCAATTTCTACGAATCTTGATATCCTGATTTAAGTATTAGAAGAGGCATGTAGAATATTTTGGGGTGACAGATAAATTTCTCAAAGAAATTAATAAAATAACTCCATAATTTGGGGAGAAACAATTCCCAATTAGTAAGGGGATCACTGTGATGAGGATTGAGCGAATGATCACCAAAAACATGTCTTTATAAAATCGCAATATCGTGTATTGGAGCCGACGATAACTTAGTAACGCTAACATAGTATCAGAAGATAAAGGAAGTTGGTGTTTGATGGATGACAAAGAAAATCGATGATCGAACACATGATACTCGTAAGATAATGAATCCCCCTCTATGTATGCCATGGCATCAACCATTACAACAGAAGGGTTTGCTTGGCTCTCCATCCTCCTCGGTAGGACGATCAATCAAATGATCAAAATTGACGCAATCGTTCCTTGATCACATCTCAGTCGTTCATTAATAATACAGCTGTGATAGGTGGTTGGGTGGGCGACTATAGAGGCAGCCGTGTGAGCAATTCATGAACAATATCTCGTCATCCGACGGCCACTGGCCGTCTGATTGATGTACCACCCACTCCTCTTTTGTCCTTCAGCTGGCTGAGAGATCAGTAGCACCCGCAACAACGTAGTAGTCGTGCCAACCACGTCCCCTTCTCTATTCTCCAATACACCAAAACAGAGGTTGTGCCCCTACTCGCTCTACCACCTCGCACATACACACACCGTTCCGCCAATGCCACCTCGGTAGATCCACGGGTACCTGGCCATCCGTGTCGGATGAACACTCAAGTCGACATGTGACATGGAAACTCCACCTTCCCCTGGGATATGATATGATAATAATGTGCCATCAATTGTTTTCTTTATTGCCATGTGTACTTGACGTGATGAGAAGGAAGCATAGTTTTCTCCCAGGCTTTACGTGTTCCTAATGATTTCTCCATCATCTACGTCGCGGCGTGGAGCGATCAGGTGTCGTCGGTGTGCCGTCGCTTTCGGGATCCTTTACGAAGATCGACGGCCTATCGAGCCCCACGTGGCCCCGTGCTCGACGGGAGTGTCGGTGGCCTGGCTGGCGCGGCTCCCGCTGCAACGTATTCGTGCGACCGTGGGTCCACTTTTATTTGCAGTCGTGAGCCAGCCAGGTGAATGGAGTGTCGAAGGTGTAATCCCTTGACGTGGCATAATCCGGGCGGCTCCCACAGAGTTTGTTCGTCCTGATCGGCCAGAGGAGAAGAGAATGCTACCGGGTTTCGGCGGTTCGTGTGCGCGCTCATAGAGAAGGTCTTACGTAGCGGGAAAGGGCGGCCACAGGAGCCTTCGGGGCTGCAACAGCAAAGCGAACGGGGGGTTGGTGGGAGACCTCTGTCACTATGATCGCTTTCGGTAATTATGTGCACCTTTCCTCCCTCGTCTCTCTCTCTCTCTCTCTCTGTCTCGTTCTTCTTTGGGTTTTCATCGAGGAGGGGTAAGAGAAAAGGGCGAGGTCATCCATCAAACACCAGTTGGGCATTGTGTGGCCTCTCCATCTTGTTTGTGCTCCATATTTGTTCGCCTTGCGTATTGTTTTTGTTGGGTTGTGATTTGTTTAGTAATATATATATTCGCTTGTCTCCCAGTTGTTCTCCTCGTCTTTCCAACAGCAATCCATCCGACCTTCTTCCTTCCTTCGCCCTCCCTCTCTTCTCCTCTCCTCTCCTTCACCGAAACCGACGCTTGAGGTGGTCTACATCTTGAAGAGTATCCATCTGCGGGTTCCGGAATAAATCTCAGCAGGGGAGCCGTGGTATTGTTTGCTTTCTCTTCTGTGAATTCGCCGGATTTCGAAGATCTACGGACCAAAATGCGGTCGAGGACAGGAGGGAGAGCGGCGGCGGCGGCTTTCAGTCCGATCGAGGAGTCTCCGTCTGCGGAGAAGGCGGCGGAGTGGGAGGTCAGGCCGGGCGGCATGCTCGTCCAGATGCGCAACCCCGACGCCGACTTCACGGCCGCTCCCGTGCCCACCATCCGCGTCAAGGTCAAGTTCGGCGCCGTGTACCACGAGATCTATATCAGCTCCCAAGCCACCTTCGGTAAGACCTCGAACCTTTTCCTTGTGTCTTTTTCGTGCTTCTCCTACTGTGGTGGGAAATTGATGAGGTGAGCGCGGCGGCGGCTGTGGTGGCTGTCAGGGGATCTGAAGATGGCGGTGTCGGCAAGGACGGGGGTGCACCCGCTGGACATGAAGCTGATGTACAAGAGCAAGGAGAGGGATTCGACGGCGTTCCTCGACATCGCCGGCGTGAAGGACAAGTCGAAGGTGGTGTTGGTGGAAGACCCCACGGCGCAGGCCAAACGCCTACTCGAGATGCGCAAGGCCGACAAGATGGAGAAGGCCGCCAAATCCATCTCCGCCATTAGCCTCGAGGTCGATCGACTCGCCACCAAGGTAGAGTCCCAAACCCACCACTTCCATGATCTTGGTAGGGTAGTCATTGATGAGCACCCCCTCTATGAATCGATCAGGTGTCGGCGTTGGAGGCGATTGCGAACAAAGGCGGGCGGGTGGTGGACAATGATGTGACCAATCTCACCGAGTCTTTGATGAATGAGCTGATCAAGTTGGACACCGTCGTCGCCGACGGGGATGTGAAGCTGCAGAGGAAAATGCAGGTCAGGTCAACCCTCCCCCTTTCCTCTGTTCAATCACCGTTACTGTTTGCTGATCGATGCTTTGCCGAGACCAGATCAAGAGAGTGCAGAAGTACGTGGAGACACTGGACGCGATCAAGATCAAGAACGCCACGCCGAGAGCAAAAGACCAGCCGCGACCGACACAGCATCCGGTTCAGGCTCAGCAGAGATGGGAGTTGCAGCAATCACGTAACCCATTTCAACAACAAGACCATCAGCAGCTGCTTCCGCAGAAGCAGTCGGTGGTGGCGACGACGAACTGGGAAACGTTTGATCTACTGACGCCATCCACCCCCACGGCCACCTCGGCCACCACCACGGCCGCCTCCACCGCGTCGTCCACGCCCCACGCTAGGTTCGACTGGGATCTATTTTGAAGGCCTGCCCGAGGAACTACTACTATTACATGCCCACCGAAGTATGTGTGACGATTACGTTTGGTTGCGCTTTTTTTCATTTGTGGACCAAATCCTGCACTTTCTTCATCTGCTCTATTACTATTCTTTGTGTGTATATGTCTGCCCTTGGGAGGAGGGGATTCATTCTGCATCATGAGAAATAATTGTTATTGATGATGATTATGTTCTATCTAGCATTTCAAGGTAGACAAAATGGCCATATTTATAGCGCAGGAGGAAGAGTTTTGTACAATATGTGACTTCTTGTGGGTTTGTTTATAAGCGCTATTGATTTGACCAGTAGTAAGTAGGTCAAATGATCAGAGATGCAATTAAAGAATTGATGCTGCCTCTCTTATCATTGACTTGATACGAGTTCATTATTTGGTCCATCCTCATGTTCCAGTGTGCATATCTTTTAGGGAGAAGGATTGGCAATGAAGACCAATGATGACAAGTGGGCTGGCTTTAGAATGTTTCACACCATGTTTTGCTGGTGGATCTGAGTGGAGATTTAAGTTGTTTCTTTTTTATTCCTCCGCTTTATGTTTCAGGAATCTTTTTAGCGGCCCTTTTCTACTCTTTGGTAGTGTGCCTGTTTTCCTTTGAAGGGATTTGCTACGATCCATTCGAAATAATGGTTTTAGTTTTTTCTTTAGTCAAAGCCGTCTCTTTCAAATCAATGGATTTGCTACAATCCACTTGAAATAAAAAAGAAAAACAAATCCCCGATTTGGTCGGTTCATAGTTTCAAAAATGTTAAAAATCAGATTGAACTTAGATTAAAAAGATAAAAAAAATGGTTTTTGTCGTTTAGAGTGCTAACAATAAAAAAAATAAGAGACTACAAAAAATATATAATCAAGCATAATACCAAAATTATAATTTTTTATAATTTTTAATTATATATATATGTATATGTATATGTATATGATAAATGATAAAGATAAGATTTGATCCACAACTTTGCTATCAAAAGTCATGGTATTTTTTAGCTAAATTGATTAATAGTTTTTTAAAAAATTAATCAGATGAAATTTTGAATCATTAATTTTTTATAAATAAGTGTGCTACAACACATATTAAAATTTAAGATTTCGAATTTTCAAGTCTCACTAAATGGATTTGATACATCACTATCCTATCAATATCAATATTGTCATTCGAGTAATGATTGATGACCTGAGACTCGATGGAATCACTGGCCAGTTTAATATCATTAATTACGCTGCTATATACATGCCATTGAGAAGGCAAGCTCAGGGTGGAAAGAGTCAACGCCATTTGTAACATTAGATTTGGACGTTGAATTGCTCTGTGAACCTACAGCTTCGCGGTAAGAATGTGCTGGACTCCAAATGGGGGCACTCAATGGGTAGGCTTGTCGGTATGTAACTTACAATGTGTAAGTAGTTCGATGGGGACCGGCGATCCGAATGTGCATCAATCTGCACTGCTGGACTAAGAGCAACATGTATCGTATCATAAAGTATACATTATTGTGATGTCTTCAAGCAGATCGCTAGTTGAATGACATCAATTAGAGCAGAAAATAACTGTAAAGAAATAATTATATTTTTTATACAAATAAAATTAGGTGAATTTTTTTTTTTTAAAAAAAACCTCTACTTTTCAGTATTTCGCACAGAGCACTCGTACTTTAAAAAATTAAAAAAAAAATTCAACAGCGCCCCTTGCTTCTTTAAATGAAAAAAAAAACCCTTATATAACCAGCTAGCCTATGTGTATAACCCAGCTAGATTCACATAGGCTTAAATTGATGAAGAAATCGGTTTAACGTGAACCCAGTTTATACACAGTATAATATTTCACTTTTCCTAGAGGATATATGCATCTGCATTCATTTGACTGCCATTCCATCTTCAGCTCATGCGCCTAAGGGTTTAGTGTTTTGATTGTTACCAAGTAGCATCAAGTTCAGTAAGGAGGCTTCTAAGGGTCTAGCACCACTCATCATCGATTTTTAGCGCCACTGCTACTGCTGAGGTCCCTTTCTCATCGTCGACTTCTAATGTCGCCGTCGTCAAGTTTCAGTAGGGAATTACTCGTTAACTTTAGGATTTATACCATGCTATATGCAAACTCTCCTTATAGCCTTTCTTTATCTTTGATTAACTTCGTAGGATTTATATGGATTATAATTTGTAGGTTTTATATGATGAATATCCTACTATTAACTTCTAAATAAGAAGTTACACTCATCTTTTTCATATATCTAAACACAAGAGTTAGCATACAAACTATTTAGACGCTAGATTGGTTTGCATTTCACTGTCAAATTAATTTCTTTTCTTTACTTTGTTTGATTGGATGAAGCAAGAAGTCTCCTTAAAAGTATACAAGGCTATTATTTATTGTTAACTGCATCAATTGTAACTATGGTGAAATACTACTCCAAATCATTTGAATCTCAAGTGAAAGCATTGCATTACACCTAGACGCACTTCTATCTAAATTTTTCTAATTTAGAGAAGATTTTAGATATATTTCTGAATTTTTCAACATCTGAACAATATATCATTTTTTATTTTCTTCTTATTTTTTCTATTTCTATTGAATTAAGATAACTCCTGATAAGACCCTAGTAGGGTTGGGTCCTACTCAACCAAAAGTAGCTAATAAAATCATGAGATTGTAATAAACCTTACCTAGTCGTCTTTACAAAGTGGCTAGGGTTTGTATTTGAGCTTTTGGGCTTCCTAGTCGTCGCCCCTTTTACTGGACTGGTTGGTTAGGGTTGAGGGCAAAAGGGGTAACTCACTTAGGAAGCAGCTCCTAGGGCTAAGGTTAGGAGATTATTTCTTAGAGAAGTATTAGGAGTTGTAAAGGAATATGAGTCTTGAGTAGGAGTTAGTTAGAAATCCTATTATGAGTTAGGGTTTAGAAGCCCTATAAATAGCTATGTATTTATAATCTTTTCTTAAGTAATAGATGAATCTTTTCTGCAGCCTTTGAGCAATAATTTGGAGGAAAAAACCCCTATAGAGTTCCAAGGAAGTCGATACCCTAAAGAGATCAAACCCAAGCTTAGAATCTGCGAGGGTTCTAACATCTGGTATCAAAGTAGCGATCTGCTGCTTTTGCTACCACTAGCCAAGAAATTTTCACAATTGCTCTTGATGTCGCCATCTCCACCGTCATCTTCTGCCGTAGATTAAATCAATCTACTGTCGTCATCTCCAACTTTTTTCCCTAACTTTCATCCACTACCATCACAGCCCTAAAACTTTACTAAACCATACTCTCAAACTGTACCCAAAACAAGCATAAACCATAGCCTACATCCACTAATCCACCAACCCTTTCGACCATCACTTCTCTCAAGTTATACATGCCTTTAACCCGATAACAAAAGAGAGATCTTAACATTATAGATTTAGAGGCATATACTATGACACCTGAGGAGGCAATCAATGCTAAATTCGAACCCTTCGAGGTGCGAATAAAGGATAAGTGTAATCATATCAAATATTTAAGTTAGGAATTGATTTTCTTTCCTTACTTGTTATTATAATTTAAGAAAATCTTAATCTACTTCCTTGTTTGTTGATATGAATTAAGGAAATAACTATTAAGTATTCCAAATATGATGATATCATATTTGTTAGTATATTAAATAGAAATAATTTATATTAAATAAATATAAAAATTAAAATGAATTTTTCCTAATAGAGGCTCACCTCCTCCTATTTAAAGGGAGGGATTTCTCTCTTTCATTCCTCACATAGTCGAGCCTGGCAACGGGAGGAACGAGGAGTTACACCATGTTGACAAGAGGTAGGTTTCCCTACCTTTCTTAAATTTAAAAGTTTTAGTTTTTATTTTGATTCTTTAAATGTTGAAAGTTTTATAGTTTGAAAAATATGTCTCAATTCTTTAAATGTCAAAATTTTTGCATTAAAGTAATCAGTTAAAGTTTTCATAATATTCTTTGACCGATCATTAAGGTTTTATTGTAGAGTTAAATATGTTAAAAATATATTTGTTTTATATGATATTTCCTACATTACAGTTTATCTTTAATCTTATCTGGATTAAAATCTTGTTAGATTAAAATATGTTATCTAAAATCTTTTTTTTTAATTCTTTGATCTAAAATTTAAAATATATTATTCTCAATGATTTAAAATATGACTAGAATATGTTGAAATTTTATATGTGTTGAAAACATGATTTTTATTTGAATTTAGAAGGCTATTTCCTTGTATTAAAACTTATCTCCTAGTCCATTAAAACTTTTAATGTCTTATGATTTCTAGTCAAATTTAGAATGTTATTTCCTTGTATTAAAGCTTTTCTCCTCGTCTATCTTTTAATCCATTATTATGTTTTTTATTTATATTGTTAATGAGTATATGCTATGATATAAAATTAGATATTAATTGGAATGAAATTGCTCATAGGTCAGGCCTAACCCACGGGTCAGGCCTTGGCCCGTAGGCTACCTCAGCCCAACCATTATGGGCGATTACATGCGACGCACATGACTAGTCCATGGGCCAAGGCTAGGCCAGCTTTGTGTAATGTATGCTCAATCATGTAAAATGCACATGACCAGTAGATGGACTGGCTCAATCTAGCCCAATATTATTGTTGAACTTGAGCCCAAATATTGATTGAACTAAACTAGACTTGATTAGTCTAGATCAATTCAGGGTGATTCCGAATTGATTGACTTATTCAAGTTAGTTTAACCTAAATTGAACTTAATCTAATTTAAATTATACTAGTCTAGGGTGGTTCCAGACCAGTTAAATAAGGATTAGAGATCGGTTCAATTAGGCTCTAGTAAATCGAGTTCAATTGAATCGATTAAACTAGAGTTCAAGTCAATTGAGGGCTAATTTATATTATTTGATATTGGTGATATTTGAAAGAGACGTTTTAAATATGTTATTTCATCCCGAAATGGACATGACTAGTGTGAGATTATATTATTTTCCTGCCGAGAGCAGGTAGGGCGATTCCCTTCGGGGATTAGTGGGCCATTAGACGTGGCGGTTGGACGGTTCCTCCATCCGCTGTTGGGAGGAACGTGTCCCCACTTTGGCGGCTGTGGGACACCACTCCATCCGCTGTTGGGAGTGCAATATGAGTTTGCCTCCATCTGCTGTTGGGAGAACACAAACTCATCCCGTAGGATAAAGCCTCTCCATTCGCTATTGGGGGAGTGCTCCTTCGTGTATTTGATATACGCCAATGGGATAATTGATTGAATTTTGATTATGTATACATTTTGAGTTGACTTTTGGGGTTCCTACTCAGCGTTGCTGAATTTTCTTTGTTTTTGATTTTCAGAGTAGCCTCCCTCTAGTACTAAATCGGATTCCAGTGGTGAGCGAACTTTCCTCTATCGCTAGGTAGAGCCACTTGGATGATTCTTGAAGTTAACATCACCATGTTTACTTTTCTATTTATGATTCGATGAATAAATGGATTGTAATAAATGAATTGTAATAAATGTTTATGAATGATTAATAAAGTGATGTTTATCTATTTGGCCTAAATGTGTAGAAAGATATAAAAAAAAAAATCCATGATGTAACATCTTTTTATTGTATCAGAGCATGGTCTAAGGCCTGTAGGTGTATTAGATCCCTTGAGTGACTCTAACCGATGATTGTCTTTAACCTATTATAGGAGTAATGGAGCCAATTCCTGAGATTAGTGGTTCTGTCACTCGGGGTGCTCATGTTCACAATGCTATTGGTCTATGCACTCGGAGAGGTGTTCAAACAAATAATAACTTGGAAGCTCCACGCATCGTAGAGTAAACCCAGTCCTCCCGTACACCTATCACTAATTATGGGTCAGCTTCTCCAACTTCGCAGAATGCCTCTCATGCCCCAGCACCCGTCAATGCTTAAGATGACGTACTCGGAGTCCTCAATGCTATTAGAGGATACTTTGAGCGTCAGGAGGAACGAGATGAAATTTTACCGGGTAGGAATAATACCTTAGATCACTTTAAGAGATTGTGACCACCAATTTTTTAGGGCAAGCCAGATCCAATCTTCGCTGAATGTTGGATTCGTCAAGTGGAAAAGACAGGATTACTCAAGACTGTGAAAGAATACGACGGAATTTGGGTAGTAGTAGATGGACTTACTAAATCTGCTCACTTCCTCCCTATTAACAATAAGTATTCATTAGATAAATTAGCAAGCTTATATATTAAGAAAATTATTTGATATCATGGGGTGCCAGTTAGCATTATCTCAGATAGAGATCCAAGTTTTACCTCAAAATTTTGGGGAAGTCTACAAAAATCTTTGGGCGCGCAGTTAAAATTTAGTACAGCTTTTCACCCCTAAATTGATGGCCAATCTGAAATGACAATACAAACTCTTGAAGATCTCTTAAGAGCATGTGATTTAGACTTTGGTGGGAGTTGGGATATGTACTTGCATCTAATTGAGTTTTCTTATAATAATAGTTACCACTCTAGCATACAGATGGCTCCATTTGAAGCTCTTTATGGAAGAAAGTGCAGATCACCTGTATATTGGGATAAGGTGAGAGAACGGAAGCTTTTGAGTCCTCAATTAATTCAAAAAGATGTTGATAATATTCGAATTATACGCCAAAGATTATTAACAGCTCAAAGTCGTCAAAAAAGTTATGCAGATCGAAGGCGAAGAGATCTAGAGTTCGAAGTTGGTGAGCACATCTTCTTAAAGGTGTCGCCAACCAAGGGAGTTATAAGGTTTGGTCAAAGGGGAAAGTTAGCCCCAAGATTTATTAGCCCAGATCTTACAAAAGGTTGGGCCTGTGGCATACAGATTAGCATTGCTCCCGACTATGGCTGGCATCCATGATGTATTCCATGTGTCTATGCTTCGAAGATATATCAGGGATCCATCATATGTCATATCTTACCAACCACTACAACTAAAAGATTATGCTACTTTTGGAGAACAATCACCCAGATCTTGGAAAGGAAAGAATATGTTCTAAGGAACAAAATTATACCTTTGGTAAAGATTTGTTGGTAACACCATTCAGACTAAGAGACAACGTGGGAAAGAGAAGAAGATATACGAGAGTAGTATCCTCATCTATTCTATTAAGGTAAGCTAAATTTAGGGACCAAATTTCCTATAGAAGGGGAGAAATGTAATCACATTAAATATTTAAGTTAGGAATTGATTTTCTTTCCTTACTTGTTATTATAATTTAATGAAATCTTAATCTACTTCCTTGTTTGTTGATATGAATTAAGAAAATAACTATTAAGTATTCCAAATATAATAATATCATATTTGTTAGTATATTAAATAGAAATAATTTATATTAAATAAATATAAAAATTAAAATGAATTTTCCCTAATAGAGGCTCACCTCCTCCTATTTAAAGGGAGGGATTTCTCTCTTTCATTACTCACATAGTCGAGCCCGGCAACGGGAGGAACGAGGAGTTACACCCTGTTGACAAGAGGTAGGTTTCCCTACCTTTCTTAAATTTAAAAGTTTTAGTTTTTATTTTGATTCTTTAAATGTTGAAAGTTTTATAGTTTGAAAAATATGTCTCAATTCTTTAAATGTCAAAATTTTTGCATTAAAGTAATCAGTTAAAGTTTTCATAATATTCTTTGACCGATCATTAAGGTTTTATTGTAGAGTTAAATATGTTAAAAATATATTTGTTTTATATGATATTTCCTACATTACAGTTTATCTTTAATCTTATCTGGATTAAAATCTTGTTAGATTAAATATGTTATCTAAATTCTTTTTTTTTAATTCTTTGATCTAAAATTTAAAATATATTATTCTCAATGATTTAAAATATGACTAGAATATGTTGAAATTTTATATGTGTTAAAAACATGATTTTTACTTGAATTTAGAAGGCTATTTCTTTGTATTAAAACTTATCTCCCTGTCCATCTTTTAATGTCTTATAATTTCTAGTCAAATTTAGAATATTATTTCCTTGTATTAAAGCTTTTCTCCTCATCTATCTTTTAATGCATTATTATGTTTTTTATTTATATTATTAATGGGTATATGCTATGATATGAAATTGGATATTAATTGGAATGAAATTACTCACAGGCCAGGCCCAACCCACGAGTCAGGTCTTGGCCCATAGGCTACTCCAACCCAACCATTATGGGCGGTCACATGTGACGCACATGACTAGTCCATGGCTAGGGCTGGGCTAGCTTTGTGTAATGTATGCTCAATCATGTATAATGCACATGACCAGTAGATGGACTGGCTCAATCTAGCCCAATATTATTGTTGAACTTGAGCCCAAATATTGATTGAACTAAACTAGACTTGATTAGTCTAGATCAATTCAAGGTAATTCCAAATTGATTGACTTATTTAAGTTAGTTTAACCTAAATTGAACTTAATCTAATCTAAATTATACTAGTCTAGGGTGGTTCCAGACCAGTTAAATAAGGATTAGAGATCGGTTCAGTTAGGCTCTAGTAAATCGAGTTCAATTGAATCGATTAAACTAGAGTTCAAGTCAATTGAGGGCTAATTTGTATTATTTAATATTGATGATATTTGAAAGAGACGTTTTAAATATGTTATTTCATCCCGAAATGGACATGACTAGTGTCAGATTATATTATTTTCCTACCGAGAGCAGGTAGGGCGATTCCCTTCGGGATTAGCGGGCCGTCAGACGTGGCGGTTGGACGGTTCCTCCATCCGCTGTTGGGAGGAACGTGTCCCTACTTTGGCGAGTGTGGGACACCACTCCATCCGCTGTTGGGAGTGCGATATGAGTTTGCCTCCATCCGCTGTTGGGAGAACACAAACTCATCCTGTAGGATAAAGCCTCTCCATCCGCTGTTGGGGGAGTGCTCCTTCGGGTATTTGATATACGCCAATGGGATGATTGATTGAATTTTGATCATATATACATTTTGAGTTGACTTTTGGGGTTCCTACTCAACGTTGCTGAATTTTCTTTGTTTTTTATTTTCATAGCAGCCTCCCTCTAGTACTAAATCGGATTCCAGCGGAGAGCGGACCTTCCTCTACCGCTAGGTAGAGCCACTTAGATGATTCTTGAAGTTAACATCACCATGTTTACTTTTCTATTTATGATTCGATGAATAAATGGATTGTAATAAATGAATTGTAATAAATATTTATGAATGATGAATAAAGTGATGTTTATCTCTTTGGCCTAAATGTGTGGAAAGATATAAAAAAAAAATCCAGGATATGACAATAAGATTCAAAGTCTCTTTACTGAACTTAGTTTGGGCCGACCACCAAGCCCGAAGAAATCACATCAAGGAGAGAGCTCTGACCAATCGCACCAAGCCCGAAGAGATAACTTCCAAGAGATGGGAGGCTCTATTACCGATCTCTACTATCCATGCACGAGGGTGGACTTTCCTAGATGGGAAGAAGGAGACTTGATTGGTTGGATCTCGCACGCGGAGCAATATTTTCGATACCACAAAATCGCGGATGCATCTATGGTAGAAATTATGGCTATACATCTTGAAGGGGATGTCATACAGTGGTTTGACTGGTTTGAACACACTCATGGAGTCTTCATGTGGTGATAATTCAAAGAAAGACTACTGATCCACTTTGGATCAATTGATTACGAGAACATTAACAGACAGCTAGCAAAGATCCGACAAGCCTCCATCATTCAGAAGTACCAAACCAAGTTTGAAAGGTTATCTAATCAAACTCATGATTGGTCTGAAAAATAGCTATTAGAGATCATCATTGCGGGCTTGAAGCCAAAGATCCGGGGAAAAGTTAAAGCGTGACAACCGTACATACTTATGGCAGCCATCTCTTTCGTATGACTTCAAGAGGAGCGTTTGAACCATGAAGCCCGGAGGACTAGAGTTGCTCCTTGACCAACAATACTGAAGCCTTTAACCCCCCCTTACTATCAACCGAGCCCCTGCACTAAAAAGGTTGATAAGAGAAGAGCTTCGAGAGCGATCTGCGAAGGGGTTATGTTGGCATTGCGACGAGCCGTGGAGCCGCGAGCATCGCTGTAAAAAAGAGAGACTTCTTGTGATTGAACTAATAGAAGAAGAGGTCATTGAATATCCAGAAGGGAGCCTTAAACATAAAATAGAAGATACGAAAGAAGAGCCACAATTGACCGACTTTATGGTACACGCACTAGCTAACTACTTAAACCTGCAAACGATGAAAGTTGGAGGCCTTCTCAAACTACAACCGATCACTATTCTCATCGACACGGGCAGCACTAATAACTTCCTAAATAGTAAAGTTTCTACTCGGATGACGTTTCACATTGAAGGTTGCAGCAAGTTTGACGTAAAGGTCACCGACGAAAGAATCCTAAACTGTGACCAAAGATGTCCATAGGTGAAACTATTACTGCAAGACCAAGTAATTATCACCGATTTCTTCCTCCTACCAATTGATGACTATGAGGCCGTGCTTGGTATAGAATGGCTGACAATGCTAGGTGATGTCTCTTGAAAGTTATTCAAATTAATTATGAAATTCTACTGCAAAGGCAAACAAATCATCTTACGCGGGAAGCGCGGAAGCAACGTAACACCACTGTTTCGACCCAACGAATGGAGAAAGTTTTACACAAGATAAATGGTGGCTTTTTGATGCATCTCCAACACAACCAGAGGGGAAGAAAATAGAAATTGAAGATCAAAATCTCACCTAATTGCTTGTTGAATTTGTTGACATTTTTGTTGAGCCGCGCGGTTTCCCTCCAACTAAGCAACATGACCATCAGATTCCAATCCTTCCGGGCAAGCCAACAGCGAATACTCGGCTGTACCAATATCCTCACCTCCAAAAGGATGAAATTAAAAAGATCATAAAAGAGAAGCTTGAAACAGGGGTGATTCGGCCAAGTTGTAGCCCCTATTCCTCGCTGGTGCTAGTGCTACTAGATTTCAGCCGACCCTTCATCATTGAGGCCGACGCATCTGGAGTCGAAATTGGAGCCGTTCTAATGCAAGATGGTCGACCACTCAATATACCAACAAGGCATTATCTCCCTCCCATCAAAATATGTCAATATATGATAAGGAGATTCTTGCTATTGTGCATGCAGTAACGAGATGGAGACCCTACTTAATCGGCCAATGATTTCAAATTAAAACCAACCATAGAAGCCTGAAGTACTTTTTGGAGCAAAAGATATCAACTCTTCAGTAGCAAAAATGGGTAACTAAACTTCTTAGATTTGATAATAAAATTATTTACAAAAAGGGGAAAAAAAATATTGTTGCAGATGCACTCTTATTGCTACCTGAGAAAGCTAAGTTTTCAGCTATCTCCCTTCCTACCACTAGCTTCCTCGAGGACATTAGGGAAGAATGGAAGAAGGATCCAGAGATCAGTAACATTATAAAAAAATTGGAGGAGGATCCAAGTGCAATAGCCCATTACACTTGGGATTCGAGGGATCTACGCTACAAAGGTCACATTATGCTTATACCTGACTCCTCTTACATCAAAACCATCCTACATGTAATGCACTCCACACCTTCAGCATGGCACTCCAGATTCCTAAGAACCAACAAAAGAGTAAAACAAAATTTTTATTGGAGAGGGATGAAGAAAATTATTACTGAATATGTGGCACAATGTGATGTATGTCAACAACACAACTGTGAAACAATGGCAAGTCTAGGAAAGCTACAACCACTACCCATACTAGACTCGGTGCGGATTGACATCTCTATGGACTTCATCGAAGGGCTGCCACCTTCCAAAGGTAAAAGCACAATTCTCGTGGTGGTTGATAAACTTACGAAATGTACTCATTTTTATGCTATGCAAAATCCCTACACTACTGCTAGTATTGCATAGAATTTCATAGAAAATATTATTAAACTACATGGGATGCCAAGGTCCATTGTAAGTTATCGTGGCAGGATCTTCACTAGTAAATTTTGGACCGAGATATTTCAGTTACAAGGCACCAAACTCAAGATGAGCACAGCATATTATCCACAAACTGACAGCCAAACAAAGGTAGTAAATAGGTGTTTAGAGATGTACCTTTAATGTTTCGCCAGCGATCGGCCAAAGGAGTGGGCGAAATGGCTTCCCTAAGTCGAATGGTGGTATAATACTATATATTATTCATCTACAAAATGTGTCCCTTATGAAGCACTATATGGTCGGCAGGCCCTTGTGATTCCAAAGTATGTAATTGGCTCGGCTAAGGTAGATCGGGTCAATCAAGAATTGATTAACAAGGACAAACTCCTACAACTGTTAAAGGATAATCTCTTTACCGCTCAAGCCATAATGAAGCAGCAAGCCGACACACGACGAAGTGAAAAAGAATTTTCAGTAGGAGATTGGGTTTATCTTAGTCTACAACCATACAAGCAATTCTCCATTAACACTTGAGCCTCCATTAAGTTATCCCCACGTTTTTATGGGCCCTATTAGATCATAGAGCGTATTGGAGCCGTGGCGTATATACTTAAATTGCTCGAGGATGCCAAAATTTACCCTATCTTCTACGTGTCATGCCTAAAGCCCAAGTTGGGAGAACACGAGTCACCCTAGATCCAACTGCCTAACACCACTGAGGATGGAGTTATTCAAGCCCAACCACAAGCCATCCTCGATCGCAGGATCGTGATACTTTGCCGACGTCCCTCTACTAAAGTACTAGTGCATTGGAATAATTTACCACTTGAAGATGCCACATGGGAATCATATGAGGAGCTGAAGACCTGGTTCCCTAAGTTCATGGAATCTCAGCCTTGAGGATAAGGCTGATTTGGAGAGAGCGGGCTTGATAGGACCCTAGTAGGGTTGGGTCCTACTTAACCAAGAAGTAGCTAATAAAACTCTATGAGATTGTAATAAACCCCACATAGCCGCCTCTATCCTATAAAGAAGAATGGCTAGGGTTTATATTTGGGCATTTGGGCTTCCTAGCCGTTGCCACTTTTACTAGGCTGGTCGGTTAGGGTTGAGGGCAAAAGGGGTAACTCACTTAGGAAGCAGCTTCTAGGACTAGAGTTAGGAGGTTATTTCTTAGAGAAGCATTAGGAGTTGTAAAGGAATATGAGTCTTAAGTATGAGTCATATTAGGAGTTAGTTAGAAATCCTATTATGAGTTAGGGTTTAGAAGCCCTATATATAGCCATGTATTCATCTTCTTTTCTTAAGCAATAGATAAATCTTTTCTGCAGCATTTGAACAGCAATTTTGAGGAAGGAACCCCTAGAGTTTTAAGGAGGCCGATCCCCTAAAGAGATCAACCCAATATGCAAGGGTTCTGACAACTCCATTTAATAGTTTTTGACATTTAACTTTCTAAATAGGTTCACAATCAATGATAAAAATTTAATCTGGAAAAAAAAAATCCTGTAACAATTTGACTTTCCAGAAAAAAAAAATCCTGGAAAAAAAATTCCATCTGCTTTTGAGATCAAATGAAAAAATATTATATAGTATATTAGGACTGCTCCAAAAAATTTGAAACTTTCAATACTTGCATTACGCTTCGATGCACTTCTATATCAAATTTTCTAATTAAATAATTTTTAAGATAATTTTCTGATTTTTTCTATATTTGAAAAGTGTCATTTTTTTATTTTCTCTATGTTTTTTTATTGTCATTGAATTACGATAAATCCATATAATATTTTTTTGATCTTTGACTATCTAAATAGGTGGATAACGTATGATAAAAAATATACACAGAAAATATAAGTCTTGGTATATAATACATTGTTTTTAGGGTTAGACCAAAAACAATATATCACATATTAGGACTAGTCCAAATTATTTAAAATTTTTATAAAAAATTAAATTGAATCAAAATGGATATATGATATAATTTTTCTAATATAGAGAATTTTAACATTTTTTTTCAAATTATTTAGCATCTGAACCATGTGATATTTTCTTATTTTCCCTAAATTTTTTTATTTCCACCAAATCATAATGGATCCATGCAATATTTTTTGATATTTAACCCTTTAAATAGGTGGATAGACCGGTGAAACATTTATGCAAAAAATAAGTCCAAGCATAAGATACACTATTTTTGGGGTCATAAAAAATAGTGTATCTCATTTCAAAACTAGTCAAAATTATTTGAAATTTTTATGAAACTTTGAATTGGACAAGATGAATATATGCCATTGTTTTTCTAATTTAAATTTGTTTGATATTTTTCTCAAATTTCATCTCCTAAAGTGTTTTATTTTCTTATTTTCTCTTTATTTTTTCTATTTCAATGAATTAAGATGAATCATGCAATATTTTCTAACATTTGACCTTTTAAATAGGTGGAATACATAAGGTAAAATATTTGTATAGAAAATATAAGTTGTGGTATTCGATATATTATTTTTAAGGTTGGACTAAAAATAATATATCACATATCAAGACTAGTCCAATTAATTTAGAATTTTTATAAAAGCTTTGAATTTGACCCAGATAGACATATGTTATTATTTTTCTAATTTAATTTAATTTTTTTTTTAGCATTTGAACAATGTATTATTTTCTCTTTTTTATTTTAATTGAATTAGATGAAATCATGTAATATTTTTTTACATTTGACCTTCTAAATAGGTGAAAAACCCATGACAAAAAATTTGTATAGAAAATATAAGTCTAAGTATACAATACACTATTTTTTAGGTCACACCAAACTAGTGTATTATATACAAGGACTAGTCTTCATTATTTGAATTTTTTATGAAAGCTTTGAATTTGACTCAAATAGACATATGCCAATATTTTTTAATTTAGAGTTTTTTTTATATTTTTATAATTTTTCTAACACCTGAATAGTATGTCATTTTTCTTTATTTTCTCCTTGTTTTTTGTCTATTTATACTTAATTAAGATGGAATCATGTAAGGTTTCTATGACATTTGACTTTCTAAATAGGTGAAAATCTTATGATAAAAAATTTATGCAGAAAATATAAGCCTTAGCATATGATATTATTAAATCTCAGATTTTGATGATGAAATCAATTGATGAATTAATGATCTAATCTATGTTTTGAGATAAGTAATACAAGACTAATTACGATCATGAAAAAGGTAAAACAATTAAAGAAAAATCAAATTATGGCTAGAGTTAATGATCGGGTATCGGATCGGATGAATCGTGGGATACACCAAAGGATCAAATGATGCAGTGAAAGCTCATTGGAAGTTCACTGGGAGTTTATCGAAAGCTCACCAGAAGTTCACCAAAAGTTCGTTGGAAGTTCGCTAAGAGTTCGCTGAAAGTTTGCTGGAAGTTCATCGAGAGTTTGGTTGAACAATTAATGTGCTAGACAACTTAGATTGTTTGTATCGTAATTGTTTTAGCCTTAACTATCGTAGTTAGTGTTCAATCTTAAATTTTGATGATGAAATCAATTGATGTGTTTATCATCTGATGTGTGCTTAAGTGATGCAGGACTAGATCAGAAAAGGCAAATCGATTAAAGTAGGAGGAATCGGACGTTGAGCCGAAGAAAATATATAAGAAGATTGGACGTCAAGCTGGACGATCGGTCGGCGTCTCGACAGAAGGATTCAGTCCGTGAATTCAGGCATTGGGCTAAGAAGATCAGACATTATACTAAGGAGATCGGATATTATGAGAAGACAATATGCTGATTGGGCAATACGCCAAAGGAGAGGACGATGTGCTAAAGGATCGGACGAAGCATCGGAAGAACCAATAATCTGCTGGACAACATAGGATTCGTTTGTAATCAATTATGTCTAGATTGAGTTAGTTTAGAATATAATTAAGTTGATTTAGAATATAATTAGGATAACTCGATTAGGGGCTAACTAGGTCCAAAGTAGGATTGTTTTGGGCCAAGAGAAAGGCCCATTCATTGACCCAAAAGTTGGGTTAGGCGGCGTCACCGCTAGTGGCTTAGTCTCTAAGACAGTCTCTGAGACTGTGTCAAACGGTGGTACCGCTAGACCACTGCCTAGTATCAGTACTGTAGGCGGTGGTACCACCCAACATAGGTGGTGGTACTACTAGTACCCGTGATGAGACTTTTTTTTGTTCTAATTTTGAAGTCATTTGGAGTTCATAAATATCCCAAATATTCCTACATGGAACAGCAAGAATTGAGCACAAAATTGAGTTGAAAAAAGGGGAAAAGAATACTTAAAAAATTAGAAAACTCTCTTAGGATTTAGGATCAATTCTTCCTAGTATTTAGAAGTTTGTTTAAAAGGGAGAAGTGAAGTCTAAGAAAGAAAGGCTTGTAAGGGTTGTCTCCTAAACCCGTGAAAAGGAGAAAGAGTATAAAAGGGTAGTTGATCTTCGCCAATTGAAGGAAGATTGTTAGTAGATGCCGGTGGCCTCGATGGAAGAGGAATCAAGTGTGGACGTAGGTCATGACGACCGAATCACTATAAAACTTGGTTTGTATTTACTTCTTGTTATTTACCTTCATTGCAAACTAATTTTTACTTTCACTATGCTTCCGTACACTTTTAAAGTTAAGCATTTCCGATATTGGTTTTTATCAAAACGAAAATTTTTCAAACCGATGTAAGTTTTATCACTACACTAATTTACTCCCCCCCCTTCCCCCTTAGTGCCAACTCGATCCTAACAGTTGGTATTAGAGCTACGTTCTTTCTCGTTTAGTTTAACACCCAAGAGAAATGACTCTTTTTAGTTTTCAAGAGGGTCACTCTATTATTCGTCCTCCTATATTCAATGAGACGAACTACTTTATTGGAAAACTTAGATAAGAGTTTTTTTGCTTTTGTTGAATCTCAATTTATTGAATATTACTGAAAATGAATTTCAAAAGTCTTCTCTTCCAATAAATGATTGGAATAATTTGGAGAAAAAGACTTTCTCTTTGAACACCAAATCTATGAATGCTTTATTTTGTGCTTTGGATAAAAATGAATTCAATTAAGTTTCTATTTATAAAACCACATATAATATTTGACGCACTCTTGAAATCACACATGAAGACACTAGTAAAGTTAAAGATTCAAAAATTAATCTTTTGATGCATGATTTTGAATTATTTTGAATGAAGCCAAGTAAAACTATCGTTGATATGTACACCCGTTTTACGGATGTCATCAATAGCTTAAAAGCTCTTGGTAAAAGTTTTTCGAATCTTGAACTTGTGAATGAAGTTTTACGTTCTCTTCCTAAAAATTAGGATCCTAAAGTAACAACTATTCAAGAATTAAATAACTTGAACCATTTTCCGATTGAAGAACTTATTCGGTTTTTGATGACCTATAAAATGATGTGCAAGGTATATAATGAACTTGATGAACATAAGAACAACCTTCCAAAGAGCAAGAAGGATTTGACACTTAGAACAAATAAAGACCACTCGAGTGAAAGCTCAAGTGATGATAATTTTGAACTCTTAACAATAAAACTTAAGAAAATTTTAAAAGAAGAATCGAAGAATAAAATTAAACTAATGAAGAAGTTACCAAAGAAGAAGAAAGTATTCAAGGTGGCTTAGGACAAAACGAGCCTAATAGACCCTTAATTTAGTTAGTATAGTTACATATAAAACTAACTTAATTTATGACCTAACTATGATAATCAAGACATAAATAATTACAAAACAAGAAATCTAAGTTGTTCGACATATCATTGGTTCATCCGAACTCCCGACAAACTTCCGGCATGTCATTCGAACTTTCGACATATCACCCAATCCATCGGCATGTTGACTCTTGCAATGTTCGATCTTGGCGCAATATCCGATTCTTCCAGCCTGATGCCCGATCTCTAACTCCGCCCCAACGTCTGATTCTTCTGCTTTAATTATTTTACCTTTTCATGATCGAAGTTAATCCTACATCACTTTTTTTCAAAACAATGATTAGATCACAAACTCATCAATTAATTACAATTGATGATGGAGTTTAACTAAACCCCCTATCTATATATCATATCAAAATAAACTTTGAATTCAAGTCAAAATAATCATGAATCATAGTGATCATATGCAACAAATCATATCAAAGTAATTTTTACTTAGATCTTATATATATCATTGCATACATCATCATAAGTTGAAGTATTGCATGCATAATTGATCATATGCAAGACATCATTACTTGCATCATTATCAGAAGTTAAAATATTACATGCATCATCAATATAAACATAATTTAAAATCATCAAGGTATAACTTGCATAATACCAAAATGTTTACATTTCAAACCATCATTACTTTCCCTTCATATGCATAACATTGTATACATCATATGCATCATCATAATATCAAAAGTAATCATTACTTACATTATATATATATCATTGCATGAGTTAAAGTATTGCATGTATCAACATTATAAACATAATTTCAAATCATCAAGGTATAACATACATGATATCAAAATATTTATATTTCAAACCATCATTACTTTCACTTCGTATGCATAATATTGCATACATCATATGCATCATTATAATATCAAAAGTAATCATTACTTATATTATATGCATATCATTGCATGATACCAAAATATTAATATTTTCAAACCATTATCATGCATAATATAAAATTATCAAGCATGATACCAAAACTTTTAACATTTTCAAAACATCGGTCATTACTTCTCTCCCTTTATCATCAACAAAAAGAAGAAAAGTGCAACTATCTGGTTTTTGAAATATATAAGTTTAGCAAGTTTTACTTTTCTAGCAAGTTTTTTGAG
Organism: Musa acuminata AAA Group; assembly: GCF_036884655.1. NCBI lineage: Eukaryota > Viridiplantae > Streptophyta > Magnoliopsida > Zingiberales > Musaceae > Musa > Musa acuminata. Next base: position 14,265,153 of record NC_088329.1, on the reverse strand, counting down.
ATGTGCAAGCTAGCACTTTTTGCTTCTCTTGAGATGTGCAAGATAACACTTCTCTTTCCCTTGAGATGTGCAATCTAGCACTTATACTTCTCTTGAGATATGTAAGGTAGCAAGTCTTTTTCTCCCCTTTATCACAAAAAAAAAAAGAAAGGAAAAGGGAAGGATTCAATGCTGCAAAAAATATTTCAATCATCGCATTAAAAAAAATAAAAGTTCAAGTCATGAATACCGAAAGGCCATAAATCATTCGTAACAAATCTTTTCTTTTGTAAATAGTAAGGAAAAGGAATGATAGGAAATAATCTTAATTCAAAAAGAAAGCTCAAATTATGAAAACCAAGAAATCAAGAAAATGATCTGAACAATATATAAGAAGAATTCATACATTTAGAAGATTTAACATACCTAATTCTTTTCTAATAAAATCAAATTATTCCTCATTTAATGATTTTATAAAAATATCTGCTAATTGATATTTTGTATCAATAAACTCTAAAGATATATTATGATTATTAATATGATCTATAATAAAATGATGTCCAATATCAATATGTTTAGCTCTAGAGTGTTAAATGAGATTCTTTGTTAAACATATTCACTAGTATTATCACATTTTATAGGAATATTTTTCAAGTAAAGTACATAGTCTTCTAAAGTGTTTTTTTCATCTAAATAACTTATGCATAACATGCACCTGCTACTATATATTCAGCCTCGACATAGATAATGCATCATAATTTTGTTTCTTGGAAAACCAAAAAACAAGTGAATGACCTAAGAGTTAACATGTTCTAGATATGCTTTTCCTATCTATTATATATATATATATATATATATATATATATATATATATATATATATATATATATACATATATATATATGTGTATATATATGTATATATATGTGTATATATATGTATATATATGTGTATATATATGTATATATATGTGTATATATATGTATATATATGTGTATATATATGTATATATATGTGTATATATATGTATATATATGTGTATATATATGTATATATATGTGTATATATATGTATATATATGTGTATATATATGTATATATATGTGTATATATATGTATATATGTGTATATATATGTATATGTATATATATATGTATACATATATATATACATATATGTATACATATACATGTATATATATACATATACATGTATATATATACATATATATACATATACATGTACATATATACATATATATACATATATACATATATATATATATATGAATATATATGTATATATATATATATATGTATACATATATATACATATATACATACATATATGTATACATACATATATGTATACATATATGTATGTATATATGTATATATATGTATACATATATATATATACATATATATTCATATACATATATATATATATATACATATATATTCATATACATATATATATATATACATATATATATATATACATATATATATACATATATATATATATACATATATATATACATATATATATACATATACATATATATATATATATATATACATATATATATACATATATATATATATATACATATATATATATATATATATATACATATATATATATATATATATATATATATATATATACATATATATATATATATATATATATATATATATATACATATATATATATATATATATATATATATATATATATATATATATATATATATATATATATATATGTTTGTGTGTGTGTGAAAAAGGAAAACTTAAAGGCTTAATCACATATTCGGGTAAGAGTTAGGAGTTAAAAGATTGGTTTAGAAAATAGGGAGATGGATATGGAGAACACACAAGATTCTTCCAGCCAACGGTACCTCATCGACATCATTTATTTGCTAGGATGGTTAAGTACTCTTTGATTCCTTAATAATCACCAAATTATTTGAATAATCAAATTATATATGAGATAATAAATTTAAACAGGAAAAAAACTCTCGAAAGTAGAGTTCGATTACTATATAAATATTCTATCTATATAACTAAGAAGTATCCAAACCATATCAATCTCAGGTTTATTATTTTATATATTTGATTTAATATTTCAAGATCATTCTTTTAAGGCATGAGAGAAGCCTTCTAATACTGTACTAAAGTTCATTGCTTTAAAGTTTTTGGATGCAGCACCATCCGTCTCAGCACAATAGGACAATTCGCTGTTTGGTGACCACATCAAGGGTCACTTGCCGGTTAGAGTGGTAAGTATTTAGAAATTTTAATTAGATTCAAATTAATTGTTGAAACTTTAATTAAATTCTAGCTTCTTGTAGGATTAGAATTTGAATTAAGAATCCAAATAAAAATATGAGTCTTTAGTAAATTATGATTTATTCCGATCTATATAGCGTAGTTCATGGTCCTTACTAAAGCAAAAACATTATATATCACTTGGTTTTGATGAAAGGAAAAGATAATTCTTTGGATACTCTTGGATATTCTAATGAATCTAGAGAGGTTGAAGAGATGTCTTCTCGAGCTTGAGTTTGCATTAACTCAAGATATAACCTAATCTCATATTGGTAAAAAATTTATGTTTTTTCATGAACATAGACAAATATCGAATCATGTTAATTTTGCCATCGACTTTACTAGTGTTGAGAGAGGATCATGTCAAAATCTTTCTTATCAGCATTCCCTACTGAAAGCAAAATGATCATTCGATTGGTACTGAGATCACTGCAAAGCTTAAATCCAAATGTTGCAAGGACCAGCTTTGCTTGGTAAGGGTGGGGTGATAAGGACTTCAACATTGATCATCAACAACACCATCAAAACTGAGTTCACCTCTCTTCTGTAAAAGCTTATCATCAGCATCCTTTGTAAGTGTGGGATCTTTCTAATGGCTGTCTCAATCGCCTCTGTCAGGCACAATATTATGTGGAGAACGGTAGTTTTCCCTACCATTGACTTCCTGCAAGCCTCCTTAGTCCTCAGGGAATGAAATAAATGTCTTAACCTCCTTAGTTGTTAGGGAATGAAATCTATCATTAGCCATGTTGGGAAGAGAAGACCTTGAAACTAAAAGAAAGATTTTAAGAATTAAAAAACAAAATATACTAGAAAAACTGATACTAGATTTACTTTTTGCCTACATTCATGCAAAAATACTAAATTTTTTTACTGTACAAGATCAATTCCAAATACTCCCATATCCAAACCCAGGTTACATCACTTATACATCTACTTCTCAACCCTCTCTAACTCCACTAGTAAATACTACATGAGCATCCAAAGTGTCTTTCTTTATGCCCCTCTCTCGTATCATCTAGATTGTCTTGAGATACATGGCATATTTATAACAATAAGACATAATTTATTAAATATTTTATCTTGAAATACACCATACCAACTAATAAAGAAACAAAATATATACATGAAAACTTAAGAAAAATAACTTGGTAATGATGCTAATGAAGAAAATACTTATAAAGAAAAATATTTACATGACATTTATCTTGAAATGGACCATACTAACTAATGAAGAAATGAAATATATATATGGAAAATAAAGAAAAATAAATTGCTAATGATGCTTACAAGACACAGCATTTAAACTTGATGAAATAGCAGCAATCAGCTGGGGTGGGGAGACTTGCCAAGGAGAGGTTTCTGCAATTTCTGCCCCCCCAAGAATATAGAAGATTTGCAGATACTAAATTTCTTGAAGCATACTTGAGACCAACACCGAAGAAGACAACTAATCCTTCTCGATAAGATTGACATCAATCAACTTCAAAGAGCCATGGGCAAAGAGAAAGAATTCTTAGCTTGGAAGCATGCCAGAATCAGTAAAGCCAGGAAGATAGTGGCTTATGTCCTCAACTGTTATAAAACTCACCAAGAAGATAAGCGTAATTGGAAAGTTGATTCCTCATTAGTCAAATGTGATGCAATACAACAGCTCTGATTGGCATCAATCAACTTCAGATGAGCCATCAGCAAATAGGAAGAATGCTTAGCTTGAAAGATTCAGTAAAGCCAGGAAGATATGTGTAAGCATGTAAGTTGATTCCTAATTATCTGTGATGCGATGCAACAGCTCAACAGAACCTGTCATGACAAGACATCTCATATACCACAAAAAGATTAATTCCATTTTTAAGCACATAACTCTAACCTAAGACGAGAAACCACATAAAATTATGTATGGGACACAAATCTAAGATGAGAAATGAAGATCCAGATGGCATACACAATCTGTTTGGTGTGTTGCTGTCAATCCAGTGGATCATCCTATGATGTAGTTAGGGATGTAGCACTTTGGTGTCAGCCTCAGTAAGCAAATAACTAAATACCATCCAATATAATTTTTTCTTTGTAGTATAGACAGCAGATATGAGTGAGTAATCTGAATGTAGTAGAGTGGTCTGCAAAAAGACAACTAAAACAAGAAGCCTTGTGTAGTAGGTAGAAGATGATCATATTGCATAAGCCCTTATGTAGTAGGTGGAAGAAGCCTCACGTGAAGTAGTCTGCCTAACACAAAAAGAGCCACAGAATACAATGATGATTACATAGTACAGTGAATTTATAATTGTGGCAAATTTCTTTAGGTCAACATATGGTAAATCGAGTTTCAACAAATGGTAGGACTTTCTAAATAACACAATAATTAATGTAGGGAAATATTGCAGCTTATTTCTTATGGTCAGAAAACAGTCAAATTTGTCCAATTTGGACAGCCAACCAGTTCTATACTAACTCTTAATAAAAAATGAGTGAACTTGAAGAATTACACATTAAATTCCGAAAAACAAATTTGAATATTAATTTACTCTACAACAATCTGATGAGATTCACAAAAGCCAAAAGAATTCATTTTCATGAACATGTTATTATATATATATATATATATATATATATATATATATATATATATATATATATATGAATAAAATAAGTTTATGTAGAGACTCTGATGAACCTGTAGATTTGACTAATTTACAGAAAGACGCATCAGCAGTATGGTAAAAGCAAGTACATGAGCAATAAGCATGACTCGGAACATTCCACCAAAGGTAACTAGAGAAAAATGACTGTATTAACCAGTTAAATAAGGTGAAAATTGTACCTGATATAAGTGACACTGGCAAGCCAAGATTTCCTTGTTGTGCACAAGCATTTTTGCACTGGTTGACATATTGAAAACTAGTGTAGTTATCCAATTTAGCCTCCGCTCATTTCCAACTCCAGCTAACTCCAATTATATTGCAATGACCAGCCATTTGGGATGATGTGTATGACCTAAAGGCCAAATTATTCATACAAAATAACAACAAGGAAAGATTAAAATTTGAGCAATACAAGTGCCAGGGTATCCATCACTGATGTGCTTCATGTGCTCCTTGGAACCAATTTATCATTGTGAAAATATGAACATTGAGCTGATAAATTCACACACCTAAACTGCAAAATCAGATTTTAGTTTCAAGACAAACGCAATAGCTGACTAGAAAAGAAAATTCAAATATAGCATCAAAATAAATCATAAGCGAAAAAGCATTTTCGAACACACCAAACAACAATGCAGTGTAACCACAAATTTGTAAGCAACATGAGCTTCTTGAACATTTACACAAAATAGCCAAGTATTGGTTGCAGTTTACAGATTTCTGAAAAAGCGAGAGTTAGATTTGAGTTTATAATCCCATTTCTCACCTGTTTTATGTTTCAAAGGGACAGTGAAACATAAGGCACGCAAGGTCAAAGGCAGAGTTTGACAGAATTTCAATCTATTTTCTGCTAAACAAGCTCCGTAATCTGCCTCGTTCCAGTTGCTCAAGCAACTTCTTTGTGCCTGGAATGTCCATATCGGAGAGCTTCTTGAGATAACCAATTGCACCATGTGAAATCATCATCTTCTTGCACATTTTGCTCGACAACAGAATTAAAAGGCAAGAGACTGCATACTTCTTTGCGGTGTTCTGAGGACAGGGATCAAGCAACTGAACCAGATTTGGCACACTCTTATCATCCTTCTTAACATCCCTACCATTTTGAGGATATGTCATCAAGCTAGCAATTGCTTGTGCTGCAACCTCCCTCGCGCCATTGCTCTTGGCCTCGAGCATCTTCACAAGCAAGGGTATGCAACCAAATTCTCCAACAATTCTTTTGGTTTCTGCTGAGCTGGAGAACTTACAAATGGCAGCCGCGGCTGCCTGCTGTGCCCCCAAAGATCCATCTTTCAGCACATGCACAAGGCAAGGAAGCAAGCCAAGAGAGATCAGACTATCCACGGATACAGAACCAACCAGATTCTTCAATGCACCGACTGCTGATTCCTGTGGTAAGGGTCTGTCAAGGTATGTCAGAAGGCTCCGAATCCCTCCTTCGGATACAACCGTCCTCCTCAAGCTCTCATTGCTGCATGTTAAGTGCTGCAAACACTCAGCTGCATACTCCTTCGATCCCAAAACAATGCCGCAATCAAGCAGATTGATCATGACACGAACTATTCCCTCATCCACAAGACTCTGCCTCTCTTCGGGCACAGCAGAAAGGTTGTTAAGCGTGCCAGCAGCAGCCGACTGAGAGATCGAACTGCCGACCTGACAGACTCCGATCAGCGGGCGAATTCCACCATGGCCGGCGATCAAACGAGCAGTGTCAGCGGACAGGGACAGCCTTTGTAGGGAGATGACTGCCTTCTCTCTTGCTACTAAGCTCCCGGATTCCAGAAGACGGATCAGCGGCGGCAGCACTCCTTCGGAAACCAACAGGTTCTCGCAGTTTCCTGATTCGGTAAGCAAGCAAACTGCAGTGGCGGCCTTCTCCCTGAGCTTGGGTGAGGTTGCTGTCAACAGCTGTATGAGGGCGGAGATGTTGCTCCGTCCCAGGACAGCCATCACGCCCTTCTCGTCCTCCCTCATCGCCTCCAATAGCCCATCCAACGCCCGGTGCTTGGCATCGGCGTGCCCGATCAGGATGCGGGCGAGCAGCTCGTGGAAATTCCAGCTAGCGTACTCCGCTTCGCCGGGACGGGCGGAGGCGACCGGAGGGAGGGCCATCTCGCCGAGGACGCCGGTCTTGACGACGAGTCCACAGTCGTGGAGATTGAGATCGAGCTTGCCGGAGAGGGCGTCGAGGTCGCTCTGCATCTTCAACTTGCCGACGGAGGCGCTGACGTCGCCGCGACATCGATCGGCCAATTCGACAGCCTCGGAGACGGTGGCGGCGACGGACTGAAGGAGCTCGCGGCAGAGGGCGTCCCGCGCGAAGCAGGGGTGGCTGGAGAGGTCGGAGAGGCAGGGCGGCACGCGCTCGAGCTTGGAAACGATGGACATCCACCGCCTGGCGAATCCCTTGGCGGACCTGGCCTTCTCGAGGGCGAGGGGGGCGAGGAGGCGGGCGCGGGAGAGCCAGTGGTCCGCCGATTCGGCAGCAAAGGGCACGGCCTCTTCCACCATGAGTCGCTGCTGAAGTTGTTGACCCTTCTGATCTGGGCAAACAACGGAGGAGGCAGTAAGACATCACGACGCCATGTAAATATTCGCCGTAGGAATTGAATTGACGCCACCGCACGTTCTTGAGGGGTAATATGGTCACTTCATGTTATCCACGAGGGCCGTGGGACGGGATGTCTCATTCCTCGACGTCGACGGCTGACAGACTTGGGAAAGCGACGAGTCTCGAACCCAATTGACAATAAAGCACTTACGAGGTTCGAAAACCTTCCGAAGGCCACCGACTCAATGGGCGACAAATCCGGCACCAAGCACCAAGCCGTCGGAGTCAAAGTCGACGTTCCGCCGGCTGTTGATGAGAATGCAGCCCGGTCGGCTAAAAACAAGAATTATAACGAGCGGGAGGAGGAAACCGCACATTTCAGTAGAGCGTTTGGTTGTTGTTGATGAGAATGCAGCCCGGTCGCTAAAAAAGGCAGCTTTGGCGGTGTCGGCGGAGACGTCTGAGTCCCCCTCCTTGTTCTTCAAGAAAGAGCAAAAAAGGGCGACAAGGAGAGCAGCGAGTACTCCTCTTGAAGCAGAAGCGAGAAAAGATAGCTCTTCCTCATCAAAGAGGCAGCGGAGGCAGAGGAAACAGAGTGGGAGTGGAACGGAAGGATGAGACGGATTCGGTGTTGCCCGCACCAGTGGAGAAGCCTTGATTAGGTGATTTATGGACGTACGTCGGACGGGGCCCGCAGATCGAACGGTTGGAACGGGCTCGATTGGCGATCCGACCGTCGTTATGCTTCAATTTGAAAACGGACCGCAGGCGAGTGGGACCGACATGTGTTGAATCCTTTTGAGGAGTCCTTTTTGAATCGGAAGCTGACGGCTTAGATGTCTCGCGGGAACATGTTAGTGGACCTGTGGCGGGGACCGCGACGGCGAACGAGGGGTGACGGCGATGTCGGTGCAAGCCCGAAGGTGCACGATTACGGCTATCGATCCGGGGGTAGACGCGAAGCAAGAGAAAGTCCCACGGTGGCGTAGTGCGCGTGAACCAACGTGACGTGGCATCTTCTTGGAAGTTGACGGCTGACTGCAGGGGCCCTGATTCACGATAATGCCACTGACATGAATTGGGTTCTGCTCCGGGTATATTTTTATATAGAGTCAATATACCTCGAATTCTCTTAATATAACTGCTGTTTAATATGATTATTGCTTTTATCAACCGACATTCAACGTATGGAGTTTAAACAAAATCTACTGAGGTGCTTATTATCACGATGATTATTCTTCCACTAAATCGATAGTTACAAAATTGACCTCGTCAATTTTTTTTTCATTCTAAACTAATGGTATTCAACTTGAACTCGTAAGTTATTTGTAAATATTTATTATCTATAATTATATATATATAACTGATTTTATGGTTGGAGACGTGTTGTCGGATACAACCTTGATTTAGTTTTTTACATGAACAGATACCAACAATTTATGTCCTCAAAGTAAAATAAAAAATATATCATGGATTGTAAATATTTTTCATCTTCCAATTGAATCCAAATACAAGATACAAATATTTTCTATTCTTAATAAAATTATTCTCCACTCAACTGAGCTTTTTTTAAAATTTAACCTATAAAAATACTAAAAAATTGAGACAAATTGGATATATTTTATCATGTTGATCAATTTTAGTTTTGATAATATATGTTGAATTAAGAAATAGGAAGTGAAAAGTATTGATTTTATTCATGGAAAAGATAGATTTTATTTAAATCTCATATTTTGATGATGAAATCAATTGATAATGTTATGATATAATATGTGTTTAAGTGACGCAAGACTAACTTCGATCAGAAAAAATAAATCAATTAAAATAGGAGGAATCGAACATTGGGCCGAAGTGGAACATGTTAGAATATTGAACGTCGGGTCATAGGATCGATCGATGTATCGGCAAAAGGTTTCATGCCATGAGTTTGGGCATTAACCAAAGGATCGGACATTGTGCCAACGAGATCGAAAGTTGCGGGAGTCAACATGTCGATTGGGTAATTCGTCGAAGGAGAGGATGATGCGCCGAAGGATCGGACGAATCGCTTAATGAACTAATGACATGCTGGATAATATAAGATTCATGCTTATAATTGTGTCTCTAGATCGAGTTAGTTTAGGTCTAATTGAGTTGGTATTGGGGTAAAACAATGTTAACTCAATTATGGGCTAATTGGGCTTGAATCAGAGCTGAATTGAGTCTGTTATTTGGCACATTCAGTGTCCTATAGTAGGGTCTGGCGATGGTACCACCCAAACATAATCTTCAAGACTATGTCAGGTAATGGTATCGCCCAGTGTTAGTATGTCAAGCGGTAGTATCGCTAGACTGAGCGGTGGTACCGTCCAATGTTAATTTTGCAGGTGGTGGTACCGCATAACACAAGCGATGGTACTACTATGACCCAGGAAACTCGGGATGGGACGACCCTTCTGACCGGCCATCGTTCCAGGACGTGCAGAGCGGCGTCAGACAGCACCGCCCCGAGCTCCCGGGATGGGACATGTGGCATAGGGCTCCGATTTGGCGTGTGGTGTCAGGGGTGACGTGTCAAGGCCGCCAAAATATACCATATCAAAACAATGTCAGGATTGGAAGAATGGTGTGGTGCCGATGACTGTGTTTTTGCCTTCTCTTCGTGAGCTTGGTATCAAGGACTGCTTTGCTTTTGACCAACATGAATGCATAGAGAGTTATCAAAGACATATTCCAATCCATCTGCTACTTCAGTGGGACAAAAGCATAGACCAAGAAACATTTGACTGTTAGCTTATCTATCAATATCATGTATTTGTTCTTCATTTCATATTGTTGTCTATTCTCAAGTCAGTCAACTATGATGTCTATCTTGATGAGTCCCAAAGTTTAAATAGCTTTTATCTCATTTTATAGGAATAGTTATTTCTATTGATATTGTATTAGGATCCTTTTTATTTTTTGAGTTTTGAATAATATTTTATTGAGTTTGTCTAGTAAGAATCAGGTAGGAGCTTATTTGAGATTTATTTATTTATTAAAAGTCCAAGTCATGATGGATTCAAGAGTGAAACTCTATAAATTTGGATGTACCTATTTCTTTTCATCATCTATGAAATATTATTTCAGCTTTTGGCAAACCCTAGGAGGCCGATCATTTCGAAGTGATCATCCATTTTCTTTCTCTTCTTCTATGATAAAATTTTAGGGTCTTATCATTTAGTATCAGAGCATTAATCCTTGGCATTTCTGTTGTAATTTCTCACATCACTTCATCGTCGCAGCCATTATCAACTAAAAGAAAAAAAAATGAAGTCGACAGCCATGCCTAAGTGGCCACACCCCATCTTGCTCGAGCAAGAAAGGGCCACTGTCGCTGTTTCCCAACCAACGGACCAACCCCCTCATCACTCCTAGCCTCGATGATCCTTCATTGCTCCCAGCCCTTAGTGATGCTGCTCCCAGCCGTGCCACCACTGTTGTCTCTCGACCTCGATAACAACCTTCCCTCTACGTAGCGACCGAAATAGGGCAACTCCCCATGCCCATCATCGTTGCTTTCTTTCTCTTCTCCACCAGCATCAACAACAGCCCCCGTAGCCACAGCTCCTAGCCGCTCGTGATCCCTTGGTGCTCTCACCCCATGCAGCGACAAAAATAGGGTAGCAACCTTCCCTCCTTGTACCGATCGAAACAGGACGGTAGCAACCTTCCCTCCTCCTCTTCTCCACCAGCATCGACAACATCCCCTGTAGCCTCAGCCTTTGGCTACTCGTGATCCCTTGACACTCTCACCCCATGCAGAAACAAGGCAAAAAACACCCCCAACCGCCTCCTCACACCTTCTGTCGCAACCGCCGATTATCATTGCTTCCTTCTTCCTTCAATATTGACATCGATAGTAGCTGTTGCAGCCTCACCCTCAACCACTCGTGATCCCTTGGCATCGCCAGTGTCTTAGCCCTCGGTGCAATAGAAATAGAGCATTGGCCATCGCTGCTCCTAGCCCTTAGCAACGCTACTCCCAACGTCTTATCCCACGGTGCCTCCTAGCCTCGACAACAGTAGCCTTCAGTGGTAGCCTCCCAACCTCGACAGCAACCTCCCATCCTTGACGGTAGCTTTGGTAGCTACTCCCAACCATGCCACCACCATTACTGCCTCCTAGCCATGCCCTCAACACTACCTCGAGCCAGCGTCATTGAAAGTTGCATTGAATAAGCAGTGCTGATGCCCTTGACCAAACATCAAAAACTCCCTAATGTCCTCGAGGAGACCGGTGGTAGAAAGGGAGATGGCTGAAACCTTAGCTTGTTCAGGTAGCCGTGAGAGTGCATCTGCAACAATGTTTTCTTTCCCCTTTTTATAAATAATTTTATAATCAAATCCAAGAAGTTTGGTTACCCATTTTTGCTGCTCAGGGGATGATATCTTTTGCTCTAAAAAGTACTTGAGGCTTTTATGGTCAGTTTTAATTTGAAATCGCCGGCTGATCAGGTAGGGTCTCCACCTCATTACTATAAAAGAGTAGTTGATCTCCGCCCATTGAAAAAAGATCGTTAGTGGATGTCAGTGGCCTCGACGGAAGAGGAATAGGAAGTAGATGTAGGTCACGATGACTGAACCACTATAAATCTGATATGTTCTTTTTTTATTGCTTTCTTCCATTACTTATCTATACTTTATATTTTATATTTACTCTAAGTCATTACTTTCATTACTTTCTGATATGGACTTTGACAAAACAATTTTGTCGAACGAAACTTTTCAAATCAACATAATTTTTATCGTTGCACTAATTCACCCCCCCCCCTCTTAGTGCCAACTCGATCCTAACAATTGGTATCAGAGCCACAGTTTTTCTTTTTTGGTTTAACACCTAAGAGAAATGGCTCTTTTTGGCTTTCAAGAGGGTCACTCTATCATTCATCCTCTTATGTTCAATGGGACAGACTATACATATTGAAAAACTTGAATGAGAGTTTTCTTACTTTCTATGAATCTCTATCTATGGAATATAGTCACATTTGGTTTTAAGAAGTCTTCCAAACTAATGAATGAATGAAATAATTTGGAAAAAAAGATTTTCTCTTTGAATGCCAAAGCTATGAATGCTTTATTTTGTGCTTTGAATAAAAATAAATTCAATTGAATTTCTATTTATGAAATGACTTATGAGATTTGACATACTCTTAAAATCACATACGAAGGTATGAATAGAGTTAAAGAGTCTAAAGTCAATCTTTTGATGTATGATTTTGAATTGTTTCATATGAAACCAAGCAAAACCATTGAAGATATGTATACTCATTTTATGGATGTCATCAATGGTTTAAATGCACTTGGTAAAAGTTTTTTGAATCTTGAACTTGTGAATAAAGTTTTACGTTCTCTTCCTAAAAACTGAGATTAAAAAGTAATTGTCATATAAGAGGCAAAGAACTTCAATAGTTTTCTACTTGAAGAACTTATTTGTTCATTAATGACCTATGAAATGACGTGCAAGGTACATAATGAACTTAATAAATATGAGAATAACCTTCCAAATAACGTGAAGGATTTGACACTTAAACTTTAGAAGACCACTCGAGCGAAAGCTCAAGTGATAATGATTTTGAACTCTTAACAATAAAACTTAAAAAGTTTATGAATAAAAAATCAAAGAATAAAAATAAACTTAAAAAGAACACAACTATTTGCTATGAATGCAAGAAGCCGGGACACTGTTAGGACTCTAGCTAGGAGAGTCCTAATTGAGAGGGACATTTATGTAAAACCTACCTAAGCCGACCCCTATTAAAGAGGTGAAGTGGCCGGCTAGGGTTAGGAGGTTATTTCTTAGAGAAGAATAAGGAGTTGTAAAGGAATAGGAGTCTTAAGTAGGAGTCCTATTAGGAGTTAGCTAGAAGTAGGAGTCTTGAGTAGGAGTCCTATTAGGAGTTGGTTAGAAGTAGGAGTCTTAAGTAAGAGTCCTATTAGGAGTTAGGGTTTAGAAGCCCTATAAATAGTCATTTATTTCACCTCTTTTCATAAGCAATAGATGAATCTTTTCTGCAGCCTTTGAGCAGCAACTTGGAGGGAGGAACCCCTATAGAGTTCTAAGGAGGCCGATCCCCTAAAGAGATCAACCCCAAGTTTAGAATCTGCAAGGGTTCTAACACCTGGTATCAGAGCAGCGTTCTTGGCGTCTCGCTGCCCTTCCACAGCCATCCATCAACCCTCCACAACCGCCTAAAGCAATTCCCACAATTGCTTAAGAGATCGTTGCCAAATTCCGCCGTCATCTCCACCACCACGGATCATCCTTTGATCTCCCTATGAATTGCAACAGGTTCTGGTTTTCTACCTTACTACTGCTGCAATTTAGTTATCCTTATTTGAAAATCCCAAAAAAATTATTCCTATATTGCTGCATAAACTTTTCGTCATAAAGTTTTCATCTCTACGACGAAAGATACATTGCAGAATTCCAACCGTATAGCACCGTCTGTTTGACCTTGCTACTGTGTTTTTTCTATCCAAATCTCTACGAAATTTTTAAGACATCTTTGACATTTTCTAACAGCAGATTTCCTTTGGTTTTGTCAAAAAATTCTCAATATAAACCATTGATATTCTACGTCTAATCTGCTATACTTGAAAATCTGCACTGTAAAATTTCAGCCGCATAGCACTGTTTATTTGATCTTGATACTATGTTGTTTCTATCCAAATCTCTACGAAATTTTTATGATAGCTTTGACACTTCCTAACAGTAGAATTCTCTTTGGTTTCATCAAAAAATTCTCAATATAAACCACGGATCTTTTACGTCCAATCTGCTATACTTAAAAATATGTGCCGCAGAAAATTTCAGCCGCATATTGTTGCCTTAACCCATCTATTTACAATCTTTTTTGAATGAAATTTCTTATACACTTCATAGATCATCTTGGCTTCCATCTATGATTGATCTATTAAGAAATTCATCTCTAAAAACAATTTTGTGTTGCTGTAAATTTTCGTCGTAACCCGTTGAAATTTCTCGATGAGAATTCTGCAATCGCAAATTGCACCAATTTTCTTGCTGTTATACTGCCGAAATTTTCTTGATTAAATTAGATATTCTTGCTGTCATATAAACTGTGATTTTGCTATCAATTCCCTCCTCAATTCTCTCAAGTTTTTGGTGGAAATTACGTTGAGAAACCGTTGTTTCTTCGACGACAATTCTACTCTTACAAGACAGCACATACTTGCTGCAACTTCCACTTATTTCTATCAAACTTTTGCTACCATCTACCACAGATCCAAAACTTTCATCTATAGCCCTAAAACTCCACCAAACTACACCCTCAAACTGCACCCAAAATAGCCACAAAACAAGCCTAAACCGTAGCCTACATCCACCAATCTACCAACCCTTTCGACCATCACCTCTCTCAACCAATACATGCCTTTAACCCGACAACAAAAGAGAGATCTTAACATCACAGATTTGACGGCATATACTATGGCATCTGAGGAGGTAATCAATGCTAAATTTGAAGCCTTCGAGGCGCGAATGGAGGATAAGATTCGGACGCTCTTTACCGAAATCAGATTGGGCCGACCACTAAACCCGAAGAAATCACATCAAGGAGAGAGCTTTGCCCAATTGCACCAAGCCCGAAGATATGACTTCCAAGAGAGGGAAAGCTCTATGACCAACCCCAACTATCCATGCATGAGAGTGGACTTCTCTAGATGGGAAGAAGGAGACCTGATTGGTTGGATCTCACGCGCGGAGCGATATTTTCGGTACCATAAAACCGTGGAAGCATCTATGGTGAAAATTGTAGCTGTACATCTTGAAGGGGATGCTATATAGTGGTTTGACTAGTTTGAACATACTTATGGAGTCCTTTCATGGCGACAATTCAAAGAAGGACTGCTGATCCACTTCAAACCAACCGATTACGAGAATATTGACGGACAACTAGCAAAGATCCGACAAACCTCTACCATTCAGGA
Source organism: Musa acuminata AAA Group (assembly GCF_036884655.1). NCBI lineage: Eukaryota > Viridiplantae > Streptophyta > Magnoliopsida > Zingiberales > Musaceae > Musa > Musa acuminata. Next base: position 14,249,666 of record NC_088329.1, on the reverse strand, counting down.
GTACCAAACCAGGTCTGAAAGGTTATCTAATCAAACTCGTAATTGGTCTCAAAAATAGCTATTGAGAACCTTCATTGAGGGCTTGAAGCCGGAGATCCGAGGAGAAGTTAAAGCACGACAACCGTACACGCTTATGGTAGCCATCTCATTCGCACGACATCAAGAGGAGCAACTGAACCATGAAGCTCGGAGGACTTGGGTCACTCCTTAACTAGTAATATTGAAGCCCTCAGCCCCCCCTACTATTGGCCGAGTCCCTACACCAAAGAGGTTAACAAGAGAAGAGCTTCGGGAGCGATATACGAAGGGGTTATGTTGGCATTACGACGAGCCGTGGAGCCGTGAGCATCGCTGTAGTAAAGGGAGACTTCTTATGATTGAACAAATAGAAGAAGAGATCATTGAATATCCATAAGAGAGCCTTGAACATGAAGAAGAAGATGCAGAAAAAGAGCCACAACCGACCGAAGTTACAGTACATGCACTAGCCGGCTACTCAAACCCACAAACGATGAAAGTTGGAGGCCTTCTCAAACAACAACCGATCACTGTTCTCATCGACATGGGCAGTACTAATAACTTTCTAAACAGTATGGTTGCTATCTAGATAGCTTTATCTATCGAGAATTGCAGTAGGTTTGATGTTAAGGCCGCCGATGGTTGGATTTTGAAGTATGATCGTAGGCGCCCGCAAGTGAAACTGTTGCTGATCATGAGGCCTTACCAAGAGATAATTGCATATTTCTTCATTCTCCCTCTTGATGATCATGAGACAATGCTCATAATTAAATGGTTGATGACATTAGGTGATATTTCTTGGAATTTTATGCAACTAATTATGAAATTTTACAGTAAGGAGAAACAGGTAATACTGAACAGGAAATGTGGGGGCGACGTAACAACGATTTGCACACAACAAATGGAGAAGGTTTTGCATAAAGCATGCAGCGGCTTTTTGGTACAACTTGAGCAGAAAACTAAGGGAGAGCTAACAAAATTTGAAGATCCAAATCTACTTCCTTTGCTTGCTAAATTTTCAGATATATTTGATAAACCGGGCAACCTACCTCTTACCCGTCGACATGATCATTGTATAACGATTCTTCCAGGCAAATCTCCAGCAAATGCTCAGCCATATCAGTATCCACATCTCCAGAAGGATGAAATAAAAAGGATTGTAAAAGAGATGCTCAAAACAGGAGTTATTCGGCCATGTTGCAGCCCCTACTCTTCACTGATGCTCCTCATACGAAAGAAGGATGGAATATGGCGATTATGTGTTGATTACCGAGCTCTCAATGGTATAACCATCAAAGATAAATACCCTGTTCCAGTAGTAGATAAGTTGCTAGATGAAAGGGAGCACAAATCTTCACAAAGCTGGACCTTCGATCCAGGTATCATCAAATACGAGTATGCGAAGAAGACATACCGAAAACCACCTTTTGAACACACAACAACCACTATGAATTTTTTCTTTCTTCAAAAGAAGGTGAAATATCTTGGGCATATCATATTGGAGGAAGGTGTGGTAGTAGAGCCCTTCAAAATTGGAGCAATGCAAAACTAGCTGACCCCGAGGAACATAAAATTGCTACATGGCTTTCTGGGTTTAACAGGCTACTACTGCAAGTTCATGAAAAATTATGGAGAGATCAGTGCACCACTTACTTCCTTACTGAAAAAAGATGTCTTCCAATAGTCGGACAGAGCCTCCGCTGCCTTCGACAAACTTAAGGTAGCCATGACGACGACGCCGGTGCGAACACTACCAGATTTCAACCGACCCTTCATTATTGAGGCCGACGCATTTGGAGTCGGAATTGGAGCCATTCTCATGCAAGATGGTTGACCACTCACATACACTAGCAAGGTATTATCTCCCTCCCATCAAAATAAGTCAACATATGATAAGGAGATGCTCGCCATTATGCGCGCAGCAACGAGGTGGAGACCCTACTTGATTGGCCGATGATTTCAAATTAAAACCGACCATAAAAGCCTCAAGTACTTTTCAGAGCGAAAGATATCATCCCCTGAGTAGCAAAAATGGGTAACAAAACTTCTTGGATTTGATTATGAAATAACTTACAAAAAGGGGAAAGAGAATGTTCTTGCAGATGCGCTTTCGTAGCTACCTGAGCAAGTTGAAGTTTCGACCGTTTCACTTTCGACCAGCGACTTTCTTAAGGATATTAAGATGGAATGGTAGGAAGATTCATAGACTAGTAAGATTATAAAAAAATTGGAGGAAGCACCAAGCCCCATGGCTCATTACAATTGGGACTCAAAAGAATTACATTATAAGGGACGCATTGTACTTATGATAAATTCTACTTGCATCTTCACAAGCAGATTTTTGACAAAGTTATTCCATATGCATGGTACTAAATTGAAAAGGAGTATGACATATCACCCACAAACCGACGGCCAGACGGAAGTTGTAAATAGATGCTTGGAGACAGCCCAAAGCCACCCACCAAATTTAACTACCCAAGGAGAACTTCAAACTCAGCTAAGTGCCATTATTGATCGACGGATCGTGACTCGACGACGACGATCCACTGTTGAATTGCTAATACAGTGGGCAAACCTACTAATAGAAGATGCCACTTGGGAGAACATGATGACTTGAAGATCAAATTCCCAAAATTCATGAATCGTCAGCCTCGAGGACAAGGCTGATTTAAAGAGGGCGGGTTTGTTAGGACTCTAGCTAGGAGAGTTCTAATTGAGAGGGACATTCATGTAAAACCTACCTAAGCCGACCCATATTAAAGAGGTGAAGTGGCTGGCTAGGGTTAGGAGGTTATTTCTTAGAGAAGAATAAAGAGTTGTAAAGGAATAGGAGTCTTGAGTATGAGTCCTATTAGGAGTTGGCTAGAAGTAGGAGTCTTGAGTAGGAGTCTTGAGTAGGAGTCCTATTAGGAGTTGGTTAGAAGTAGGAGTCTTAAGTAAGAGTCCTATTAGGAGTTAGGGTTTAGAAGCCCTATAAATAGTAATGTATTCCACCTCTTTTCATAAGCAATAGATGAATCTTTTCTGCAGCCTTTGAGCAGCAACTTGGAGGGAGGAACCCCTATAGAGTTCCAAGGAGGCCGATCCCCTAAAGAGATCAACCCCAAGTTTAGAATCTGCAAGGGTTCTAACAGACACTCTGAAGATTAGTATATAAAACTGAAGAAGAAGTTGTTAAAGAAGAAGGAAGCACTCAAGGATAAATCGAGCGCATCTGAAGATGAAGAGCAAATCAACAAAGACAAGGTGGCCTTTCACAATGAGGTATGTAACTCACCCGAAATGTATTTACCTTATTTTGAAATTATTTGATGCATTTCATGAGTTATTTTTAAATTAGTAAAAAAAATTATATATAAATTATTTAAAAAAATTGATCATGAAAATTGTATGTCTTATGATAAAGGAACAAAATATTAGATTTAAATCTAATGTTTATACACCTAATAAGATTAATTCTATGTATGTTTTAAGAAACAATAATGTGTATCTTGATGAGTTCTAAATTACTTTTAAATTATAAATAATGTTGCATGGTATGAAAGACTAGAGCATGAAATCAATCATAAAATTTGGAACTAAAAGAACTTGAGCTATTTTTAATCTTATAGGAATCTATCTTTATTGCTTTCTTTAAATTTTTTGAAAAATAATTTTGATGATGATTTTGGATTTCTTTTCATATGATTCATTTTAATAATAAGATGATATATCCAACTTAAGATGTATTTTATATGAAACATTATTCTTGATTCTCGTATGATTCACTCTTTTAAGAGAATATTCATCCAAACGAATCATGATTATTCTTTTGATTATAACTTGAAAGTTTTCTATGAATCAAGATTTTTTCTTTCACTTAAAAAGGAAAATATATTATTACAACAAATAATAACAAAAGAAAGATCATTGAAATTAAAATGATTATTAACAACTTGAATCTTTTATTTGAAGATATTTTAATATGTCATAGTATTATGATTGTTAATGATGATGCTTGTTTTTCGAGTTTAAACGATAATACATGGTTTTGGCTTAGAAAACAATGACATGATTGTATGAAATTAATCACATAGAGGAATACATTATTTTTCTTGTTAAAAATCTTATTAAATTTTCAACAAGAGATCCTAAAAAACTAATAAATCTATTTATGTCATTTTGAATCTCTTGAAAGTGATTTTGATTATTTGAATTTGAATGAGTTTTTACCTATATCATGATTTTGATTCCTTAGAATTATAACTTGAAATCTTTTATTAATTAATATATCTTATTATGTGTTCTCATATTATTTAAGAGGATTTTTTTTTATGAATCATGATTTTTTGAATTATAACTTGAGATTTTTTTTGAATATATAAATCATGATCTTGACAACTTGAGATTTCTTATGATTCAAGATATTTTTTTTGTTTCTCCTATGATTCTTTTTGCTTTTTACAAAAGAGGAGTTTTTTCCAAATCATGATGTTGATTTTTTGATAATAATAACTTGAGATTCTTATGAGTCAAGATTGTTTAATATGATTCTTCTTTTCGCTATCCAAAATAATCATAAATTATCTCTTGATATTCATAACTTAAAATTTGTTTTCATGAATTATCTATCTCATTACCAAGTTAATTTTTCTTGATATATTTCATGTGATGATTTGAAAAATGATATAATGGGAAAAGTTTTGCACTATTGTAACTATCTATTCTTTTTTATAATGACAAAGGGGGAGTAGCAAAACTTGCACATATCAAGAGAGGTAATACTCACATGCATGTTCTAACTTTAACATCTCAAAAAACTTGTTAGCTTACATGTTCTAAAATGATGTAAAACTTGCAATTTACTATCTTGCATTCTTTTTCAAAAACTTGCTAACTTGAATATCGTAAAGAAAAGCAAATATGCTAAACTTGTATATATCTAAAACTTGCTAGCTTGCATGTTCTAAAATGATGCAAAACTTTCTATCTTACTAGCTTGAATAATTCAAAATTTTGCTAATTGCACTTCTCCTTTTTGTTGATGACAAAGGGGGAGAAGGTATGATGATCATGCATGGTATGATGTAATATTTTGAAATTATGAATGATGATTTGGAATCATACATATAATGATGATTTTATATTTTAAAATATACATGATGATTTAGTATTATGCATGCAATACTTTAACTTATGATAATGATGCATGCAATAATGAAATATTCATGATTAAATTTGTTTAGACTTGAATTCAATTTGAATTCAAGGTTCATCTTAATTATGACATATTGATAGAGAGAGTTTAGTTAAATTTCATTATTAATTAGTTATCATCATTAAAAAGAGGGAGATTGTTTAATATCAGATTTTGGTAATGAAACCAATTGATAAAGTTATGATCTAATATGCGTTTAAGGGACATAGGACTAACGTTGATAAGAAAAGACAAATCAATTAAAGCAAGAGGAATCGAACGTTAGGCCAAAGTGGAACATGTCAGAATATTAGACGTCGGGCTGTAGGATCGGTCGATGTATCGGCAGAAAGCTTCATACCATGAGTTCGAGCATCGGGCCAAAGGATTGGACATTGCGCCAAGGAGATCGGAAGTTGCAGGAGTTAACATGCCGATTGGGTAATACGTCGAAGGAGAGGATGATGCACCGAAGGATTGGTCGAAGCGCCGGATAAACCAATGACTTGCGAGACAACATAGGATTAATGCATGTAATTATGTGTCTAAATTGAGTTAGTTTAGGTCTAATTGAGTCGATAATGGAGTGAAACAATGCTAACTCAATTAGGGACCAATTGGGCCTAAATCAGAGCTAAATTGAGCCTATTATTTGGCTCATTCAGTGTCTTAAAGTAAGATCTAGTGGTTGTATCACCCAAACACAGTCTTCAAGACTGTGTCAAGCGATGGTACCGCCCAAACATAGTCTTCAAGACTGTGTCAAGTAGTGATACCACCAGATTGGGCGGTGGTACCACCTAGTGTCAGTATGTCAAGTAGTGGTACCATTTAGTGTCAGTACTGCAGGTGGTGGTACTGTCCAACACAGGCTATGGTACCACTAGGACCCGGGAAACCCGAGATAAGACCTTGTTTGGCTCTAATTTTGAAGCCATTTGGGGTCTATAAATACGTTAGCTATTCCTGCATGAAGAAGAAAGAATTGAGCATGAAATTGAGTTGAAAAAGGGGAAAGAATACTTGAAAAAAATTGAGAAACTCTCTTAGGATTTAGGATCACTTTTTCCTAGTTTTTAAAAGTTCATCTAAGGGGAGAAGTGAGGTCTAAGAAAGGGAGGCTTATAAGGGTTGTCTCCTAAACCCGTGAAATAGAGAAAGAGTGTAAAAAGGTAGTTGATGTTAGGATTGGAGCGGCACTAAGAGGGGGGTGGGGGGTGAAATAGTGCAGTGGATTAAAACTCATAAGTTTGAAATTGATTTCGTAAATGTGTAGAGATTTCGATTTGACGAAGGCTGACTTAGCTAAAATAGCTCGAGTAAAGGTAGTCAAGAGTAGGGAGATGAAAACCGAACAATTTGCAGCTAAGTAGAGAAATGATTCAAAAATTTAAATACTCACACATTCAAGGAACACCACGATGTATAGTGGTTCAGTCAAATGACCTACATCCACTTTCAAAGCCTTCTTCGATGAGGCTTCTGTAATATCTCTCACTTTTGAAAATTTATTAATAAGAATTTATATATAAACGGAAGACCTATATATAAATATAAAAATTTTAAGGACTAAACTGTTAAGTTATAAAAAAAAAACCAAAAATTTTGGTTTTATCCTACCGCCTCCCACTCTCTCTATTTCTCGAGAAACAGAGAGAGGAGCGGTGGGGCGTGGGGAGAAGAAGAAGAAGAAGAAGAAGAAGAAGAGAGGAGGATAGCGACGGCAAGGCTGCAGCGAGGAAGTGTGTGGCGTTGGGGAGGAAAAGGGAAGAGGAGAATAAGAGAAGGAGAAGAAGAGGGAAAAGAGAGGGAAGAGGAAGAGGAGCGAGAGGTGGCAGCAGCTAGGGCTGTAGCACCTCTGTTTCCTGCAGGTGGAAACAGAGGAGAGGTGTGGGGCGTTCGAAGAGGAGAAGAAGAAGAAGAGGAAGAGAAGAAGAAGAGGAAGTAGGAGAAGAGGTTGTGATACCTCTGTTTCCTGCAGAGGAAACAGAGGAGAGGGTGTGTGTGACGCCGGGGAGGAGGAGGGAAGAAGAAGAGGAGAAGAAGAGAAGGGAAAGGAGGAGTTGCGGCTGCGGCGGTGGCAGCTACAGCTGGAAGAGAAGAAAAGGAAGAGAAGGTGAGGAAGAAGAGAAGAAGAAGAAAGGAAGGAGAAGGAAGAAGGAGAAGAAGAGGGAAAAGAGAGGGAAGAGGGAGAGGAGCGAGAGGTGGCAGCAGCTAGGGCTACAGCACCTCTGTTTCCTGCAGGTGGAAACAAAGGAGAGGTGCGGGGCGTTCGAAGAGGAGAAGAAGAAGAAGAGGAAGAGAAGAAGAAGAGGAAGTAGGAGAAGAGGTTGTGATACCTTTGTTTCCTGCAGAGGAAACAAAGGAGAGGGTGTGTGTGACGCCGGGGGGGGAGGAGGGAAGAAGAAGAGGGGAAGAAGAGAAGGGAAAGGAGGAGCTGCGGTTGTGGCGGTGGCAGCTGCAGTTGGAAGAGAAGGTGAGGAAGAAGAAAAGAAGAAGAAAGGAAGGAGAAGGAAGAGGAGAAGGGAAAGAAGCAGCTGCGGCTGCAGCTGTGGCAGCTATAGCTATGGCAGGGAAAGAGGAAGAGGAAGGAAGAAGGGAAGGAGAGGAAGAAGAGAAGGGGAAGAAGGGGCTGCGGCTGCGGCGATGACAGCTGCAGTTGGAAGAGAAGGAGAGGAAGATAAGCAAGGGAGGAAGAAGAGGCTGCGGCCATGGCTGCGACTGCGACTGCGGCAGTTGCAGCTAGGAAAGAAAAGAAAGGAAAGGTGGGAAAAGGGGCTGTGGACGGGATTGCGATCGCGGCGGCAGCGACTGCCTATGCAGCAGCTGTGTCTGCGAAAGAAGGAGAGGAAGAAGGCAGTGTGGTGGAAGGGGCTGCTATTGTGGCAGTGGCAGCGGCGGTGGCTGTGGCAGCTACGTTTGGGAAAGAAAATGAAGGAATGAGAGTAAAAGAGAGCAGGTGACTATGCCTCTATGTTCTGCATGAGCTGCAGTTGTGAAGGAAAAAAGAGAAGACACGTAGAAAACGAAATAAGGAGAGGACACGGAGGAAAAGTAGAAGGATTTGGGTTGACACCTTCTTTGGACCTTCGGATCAAAATCTTTAAAAGGCAAGTGTTCTGATTCTCCCTATTGTAAGCTTTCTAATCTTTCGTATTGCAAGTGTTCCGATCCTTCCTATTGCAAGCTTTCTAATCTTTCCTATTGCAAGTGTCTTGATCTTTCCTTATTGTAATTTTATCTCTACATTTGCTTTGAATATGAGAAACTTTGAATTGTTCTAGCCTTGCATTTGATATATCTCCTATTTAGACGTAACAATTCGAATCTATGCAACTTTTGAGATTCTGACCTTTCTACCTTGTTATGGTTATCACTTTATGTATCGATCTCTGATTTGGACAAAACTTATTTGATCAGAATATAGACTCATAAACCTTTCTTTTGATAGCTTATTTTAAGAATTCGGAGTAAGTTTGCCTGCCCATACTTCTGTTTCAAATGAGCCTATAGATTCTGCAAAACAAGGATCGTAATTTCTAACCTTTTGATACTGAACTGCTTATAAGTCCCTGTTGCAAACGTTGATTTATTCAAAGCTTATTTCATTGGAAACTAGACTCGTAGATCTTTCTTTGATACTTGGATTGAAAGATTTAGAGTCCAAACGCCTGCCCAGTTTTCTGTTGAAACCGACCCTATGAATTCTGTAAAATTGAGATTTGTTCTTTGATCTTGGGTTACTAAATCTATTGTAACTCTTTGTTGGAAACTTCGATTCATACAAGACTTATTTTATCTGAAAATAGATGGAAATATCTTTCCATAACAGCTTTCTTAAGTATATTAGAGCACAATTGATAGTTTGAATCATTTGTTCAATGTGCCTCTTGAATTCTGCTAGAAATCGAGCTTTGGTCGATTTCGCATATTCTGGTTTCATTCCTTTAGAAATTGATTTCATCTAACCTTCTTATTTGAATTGAGCTATATATGATTGTTTGGAATCTTTGTATGCTCTTGCTTTCATTTCCTTTCAAATCTGAATACATTTGTGAAGGATTATATTTGTATCGTATTGACTCATAAAGGCATATGTACATTTCGTTGTTCCGCATGTGCTTCCGATATGTCCCAATTTATTGTTCACAATACCTTTTGTACTCTGGTGTTTGTGGGATTATTTGGACCTTTGCCAGAAATGGTAAAGGGTATGTGCTTAGAGCCCGCGATGCTCTAGATTATGTTTGGTGGTCATTCAGAAATGGATGGACCATATTATGTTTGGAATCCCACTTCACCATCTATCTGTTTGATATGAAATTCAGAGCCGACCTATCACTTGGGCAGGGTGAGGGGGCTCGAGTAGGAAAGGGCTACTCGTGGATGGAGTCGAGAACTCATCACGGCGTGAGCCACCACTGAGTTAAACCTCACATGCACTATGCTAGGGTACGACGTCTGAGCTTCTGTTTCGTATTTTGTATTGATATGCTCCAAAATGTTTTCCTATGCCATTGATATGCTTCAAAATGCTTCACATACCATTGATATGTTCCGAAATATTCCATTTGTCATTGATATGCTCCGGAACATTTCATACGCTATTGGTAAGTTCCAATTACTCTGTGCTCCATTTGCTATGAACTGATATGTTCTGAAATGTCCTATTTGCCATTGATATGCTCTGGAACATCTCGTACGCTATTGATATGCTCCAATTACTCTATGCTCCATTTGTTATGAACCAAATATGTTTTGAATGACATGACACATATGATTTTGTATCTAATGAGATGATATCCTTGAGAAATCTTGTATTCTACCTTGCATTATGATATCTTACTTGTTTGAAACCATTCCTTTTATTCTGAATATGCTTTGTCACTTGCTTAGCTGTTTTTAGCTCACTCTGTTGTTATATAAATCTTTCAGGTCAAGTTTTCACTCCTTGAGATGTTTTGAATTGGGCTAAGGTAGTGGAGAGCTATTCAGAATTATGGGCAAGTCTTGTTGGTTATTATGTTATTGTTGTATAAGCATATTTTGTATGTAATGAAATGTTGTCGATGAATCGAAATGGATATACTATGTAAAAGTGTTAGAAGATCTCTCTTATTTGGAATTTCAGAATATTAAGTCTAGTTTATGATGATATGAACTTGTGGTGAATAATTGGAGTTCTGATTGTATAATTTATTTAGCTTGTGGATTTATAAATGTTGTTCATGTTTGTCAAGTTTGGCTTGGGTTGCCATAAATGTGAATTATCGAGTGATGTGATATATGATTATAGATGTGAGTTTGATAGAATGTTTTTCAGTGTCCTCAAATGTTAGTTTGGATCCTGGATTGGTTTATGATGAAAATTTTAATATCATCGATATTTATTTGAGGGGGCGTGACAGCTTCCAACTTCCACTAGAAAATCACTTTATAGGGGAAGGACCAAATACCCCTTTTACAACCTTCTTACAAGTGGTTCACACTCTTATAGGTTTTTCCAAAGAGAAAGAGGGAGGTGAACACTTAAGCTATTGAAAACAAGACTTTGCTAGACTTTTTCTCACTTTCTAACTTCACAAAAAAGGTATTGTCTCTACTGAGAATTGAGGGGTATTTATAGGCCCCAAGAGGATTCAAATTTGGGCTCTAAATTTGAATTACTTTTGGGTTCCTAGTGCTGGCAGTGCCACCGCTTGTTAGTGGCGGTGCCACCGCTTGTCAATGTCTAACACTAATAGTGTACTAGTGGAGAACTCTCGAGTTCTGGGCGGTACCACCGCCCGACCTTTCGGGTTCTGGGCGGTGCCACTGCCCAGTCTGGCGGTGCCACCACCCGACCTTATGGGTCACTAGTTGGGCTCCTAATTTGGCCCAAACTAGTCTATATTAGGGCCCAGTGAGCCCATAACCAGGTTATAGGATTAACCCTTAATACTAACCCAAATTATATGCAAACTATGAAATTAAGACATAGCCCTAAGCAAATTTTAACCGGCAACTTCGAGTTTCCTTCCAGCGAGCTTTCCGGTGAACTTCCGGCGGATTTCCGATACACCCTCGGATTTCTTCCGACGGACTCCCAACAGGCTCCCGGTCTTGTGGCGAGTTCAAGGAGTCTTTGACAAGCATATGAACATTCTTGGTGATCTCCACGAACCTCCGACGATCTTTTTGGCAGACTTTCGAAAACTTCGGCAACTCCCCGATTCTTTCTCGGTTGGTTCCGGTAGCACTTCGGACGATTCTTCGAACTTTCGGTGGACTCTCGAGCACCCATCGAACTTGACTCTAGTAAACTTGCTTTATATCTTCATGCTATCGTAGTTAATCATGTACATGTAAAACACACTTCGATCTAGACAATTAATCCTAAGCATGTAATCAAGTTTCCCGGCATGTCATTGGTCCCTCGACACTTTGTCCGATTCTTCGGCGCATCGTCGTCTCCTACGGCCTATTGCCCAATTGGCTAGTTGACTTCGTAACTCTGATATCCTTGGCGCAATGTCTGCTCTTCTTGGCCCGATGCCCGAATCCACAGCTTGAAGCCTTCTGTCGAAACATCGACCGATCCAACGGCCTGACGTCCAATCTTCTGACATGTTCCTCCGGCCCAACACGATTTTCCTGCTTTAATTGTCTCATCCTGATCGAAGCATCTTGCGTCACTCAAAACACAGATTAAAACATAAACACATATTGATTGGTTTCATCATCAAAATCCGAGATTCAACAATCTCCCCCTTTTTGATGATGATAACCAATCGACGACGGAGTTAACCTTAACTCCCGAAGTTTAAATAAACTCTCCCTATCAATATGTCATATTGATAGAACCTTGAATTCAAACTGAATTCAAGTCATTGCAATTATTTATCATGAATATTTACAACACGTCATCATGCATAACATTATCATACTTCTCCCCCTTTGTCATCAACAAAAAGGAGAAGTTCCACTATCATGTGTTTGGAAATACAAGTTCAACTCATTGCATGAAAAACATAATATCCATTTTTATCATCATGCAAGTTTGCTATCGTCATAGATATATATGGTAGTACGATAGCAAGTTTACAATATACAAGCTAGCAAAAATTTTTCAACATTTTAAGACACGCAAGCTAGCAATTTTGAGATGTTCAAGAAAGCAACTTTTGTTTCTTCAAATATAAGTTTTGCTAGATGTGCAAGTTAACTTTTTTGCTTCTTGAGATAGGCAAGATAGCACTCATTGGTGATGTTCAAGATAACAATTTCTTCTCTTTTAAGAAGTGTAATTTTTATTTTTTTCTTGAATTGTGCGAGCTAGCAAATTAGCTTTCTAGCATGTTTTGCTCCCCCTTTGTCATTGTCAGAAAGAAGGGAAGACCATTTTCGTTAATTTCTAAATTATGACAAAGGTAAATAGCATAGATGAAAATTTAAGCCTTGAATGTCAAAATAATTATTTTATCATAAATATTTTATCATTACGTGTATCATTATTATACGTTAAAGTATTGCATGCATAATACCAAATCATCATATATATTTTCAAAATATATAAACTCATCATTATATGCATGATTCCAAATCATCATTCATATTATTTCAATCATTGTTTCAATCATCACTATAACTCATCATGCACAAAATATAAAATCATCTAACATGATACAAACATTTATTTTCAAAATATTTATTACTATTTTCATGTATGATAATAAAGTATTCATGATACTGAACATTAAATCAATATTTTTAAGTATTTATCACTTCATAATTGTTGGTATCAAACATTTATCATTTAAAGCATTCATGATACACATCATATGCAATACATCACATACATCATCATAATAAAAAGCATATGCATCATTTCAAATCATAAATATTTCAAATCATCATGGTATTAATATGTCAAATTACATCCTGCCATGTATGATCATAATTTTTCCCCATTTTATCTTCTAAATAAGAAAGAATAAGGGAAGAACAAAAATAGTGTAAAATATTTCAATTATTTCAAGGCATACAAGCCATAAATCCAATGGCATTATGTCATGAAAGATAAAACCTCTTGAATTACAAAAGACATGATTCGTTTTATCAAATCTCTTCTTTTTATAAATAACAAAAATTGTAAGTGTATAAAGAAGAGATCGTGATTAAAAAAAATCTCAAGTAGTAAATCCAAGAAATCAAGATCATGATTTGAATACAAACTCATTCAAATTCAAATTGTCAAATTCATCAAAATCTCAACATTACTTTCAAGAGATTCAAAATGGTATACATAGATTTATCATAATAATAATCAAGATCAATAAGATAGAGAAAAATAATTAAAAAAAAATATGTTTCTTTTTTTAGTTGTTTCAATTCATATGATTTTATTTCATTTATGCCAAATAAAAACATGTATCATGTTTAAAACCGAAAGTGTAAGATTTATTCTGACAAAGATCAATAAGACACTTTCATTATGGTAAAAATTAATAATCCGTAAATCGCAAGATTCATCATGCATAATTTCGGATTATAAAACCATTAAACATGATTTCAAATCAATATGCCCAAGTTTTTTTGTATGAAAACATACATCATACTTAAAACCGAAATGTAACATTTCATCATGATAAAAATCGATAATCCATAAATTACTTAAAAATCACCATGCATAATTTTGAAATTTATTAAGCATGATCATTATGCATGATATTAAAACATGATTTCAAAATGTTTAATATTTTCATTACATAATTTCATCTTTATGCATCATCATATTTTCAAATTCGAACATGCACAATTTCAAAACCATACATTTCATGTTTCATGCATGATATAAATAAATCAATCATCATTATGAGCATATCATACATGATATTCAAGCATTCATGATATATCATTTTTTGCAACATAATCATAGCTTTTCAATTGACGGTATCTAAATGTCAAAGTTCATTACATCCTATCATGCATGATCATTAACTTCTCATTTGTATTTTATGCATAATTTCATTTCATTACATTAGAAACATCAAGAAGAATTAATTGCGTGATGAGATAAATATTTCATGAATACACGGAATTGTATAAAAATCATATCATGAGTGTTTCATGCATTCATATCATCACATGAAGAATATCAAAAAGAATTTTGGTGATGAGATGCATAAATAGTGAACATAAATTTTGAATATCAAGAGACATATTATGATTCTTTTTTAATAACTTAAATAGTGAAAAGAAAGAATCATAATAGATAATTTTGATTTATAAAATAAATTTTCAAGTTATAATTTTTAGAAATCAAGATAAAAATCGTGGTTAGATGAAACTCATTCAAATCATCAAAATCATCAAAATCACTTTTAAGATGATCAAATAGATTCATTAAAGTCAATAAGATATAGAATTTTTTTTTAAGAAAAATACTTTTCTCTTTTTAGTTGTTTCAATTTATGTGATTGATTTTATATTAGCATACTCAAATATTTGTTCTTATGTTAAAACCATGCATCAACATTTAGGATCGAAAAATAAATTTTGTCATGAAAACCATCAAGATCAATAAACCATAAAAATCATCATGTATAACTTTAAAAACTCATGCATAAAATCGTCAAATTATGGTATCAAAATTTCAATATTTTCATTATAACTTTATGCATCATTAAGTATACAATCGTCAAGCATGATACTTACACTATTTCATATAAGCATGCCTATTTCATTTATGTCAAATCAAAATATGCATCATTTTTAAACCAAAAAAGTCACTTTTATTATCGTGAAAATTGATAATCCATAAATCACAAAAATCATTATGCATTATTTCAAATCAAAAATGATTTTATTTATTTTCAAAATATTCATCATGATAGGACATTCAAGGCAAAGAAATCATTAAACATAAGGCATATTCATCAATCATGATTTCATTAAGCATAAGGTATTTTCAACCAAAATTATTTTATTATTTATTGTAGTCGTGCATTTTTCTTTTTAGGTGAATCTATCTTTTCATGCTTAGTTTACCATACAAGAGCCATGCATCATCATTAAGCATGATATTAAATTTCTCAATATTTTCATTAAGACATCAAGCATGGTTTCAATTAAAATCGGAAATCATCAAGATACACATTTTTTCTTCTTAAGAAAAATATACATATGATCATTAGATTTAAATCTAACATTTTATTTGATTAACATAAAATATATAATTATTATTATTATTTTTAAGATTACGATCATGATCATATTTTTGTATTTTTAATTTTTCAAACATGTAATTTTTAAAAAAATAATTATTCTAAAAAAAGAAAATACATCGTGGAAAACATCAAGTAATTTTAAAATAAATTAGGGGGTTTCGATTACCTCATCATTGAAAGCGGTTAAGGCGTAGTTTGCCACATCGCCTTTTTTTATTTTCTCCTCGTCTTCGAAGGAGCTCGATTCATCCCAATTTTTGTTATTTTTCTTGCGTTCAAAGTAAGTAGTTCTATTCTTTTTGCTTTTTAATTTTTGTTTCATTTGTAGTTTAAGTTCACCATCACTTGAGCTTATGCTCGAGTGGTCTTCAAATGTTCTATGTCCCAAATCCTTCCTGTTCTTTGGAAGGTTATTCTCGAGTTCTCTTTTTGCCATTTTGTTCATTTCGTAGGTCATTAGAGACCTAATAAGTTCTTCGAGAGGAAATGTTTTAAGGTTCTTGGCCTCTTGAATGGCCATAACTTTTGGATCCCAACTCTTTGGAAGGGATCTTAAAATTTTAGTTACTAGTTCAAAGTTATAAAAATCTTTACTAAGAGCTTTGAGTCCATTGATGATATCCGTGAAACGGGTGTACATGTCTCCGATAGACTCACTTGGTTTCATCCGGAAAAGTTCATAAGAATGCACAAGAATGTTGATTTTGGACTCTTTCACTCGGCTAGTGCCTTCATGAGTGACCTCAAGAGTTCTCTAAATATCAAAAGCCGAATCACAAATCAAAACGTGATTAAATTTATTTTTGTCAAGTGCACAAAACAAGGCATTCATAGCCTTTGCGTTTAAAGCAAAAACCTTCTTTTCCGATTCATCCCATTCGCTCATCAGAAGATAAGATTTTTGAAATCCATTTTCGACAATAGTCCAAAGCTCAAAATCCATGGAAATAAGGAAGATCCTCATATGAGTCTTCCAATACGTGTAATCCGACCCATTAAACATGGCGGACATGTAATAGAGTGACCCTCTTGCATGCCGGAGTAAGCCATCTCTCTTAGGTATTAAACCAAATATGAGAGTGAGTCATGCTCTGATACCAATTGTTAGGATCGGAGCGAAACTAAGAGGGGGGGGGGGTGAATTAGTGCAGCGGATTAAAACTCGTAAGTTTGAAATTGATTTCGTAAATATGTAGAGATTTTGATTCGATGAAGGATGACTTAGCTAAAATAGCTCGAGTAAAGATAGTCAAGAGTAGGGAGATAAAAACCGAATGATTTGTAGCTAAGTAGAGAAATGGTTCAGAAATTTAAACACTCACACATTCAAGGAACACCATGATGTATAGTGGTTCGGTCAAATGACCTACATCCACTTTCGAAGCCTTCTTCGATGAGGCTTCCAACTTCAACTAGCAAATTACTTTGTAGGGGAAGGACCAAATACCCCTCTTACAACCTTCTTACAAGTGGTTCACACTCTTACAGATTTTTCCAAAGAGAAAGAGGGAGGTGAACACCTAAGCTATTGAAAACAAGACTTTGCTAGACTTTTTCTCACTTTCTAACTTCACAAAAAAGGTGTTGTCTCTGCTGAGAATTGAGGGGTATTTATAGGCCCCAAGAGGATTCAAATTTGGGCTCCAAATTTAAGTTACTTTTGGGTTTCTAGTGCTGGCGGTGCCACCGCCTATCAGTGTCTGACACTAACAATGTACTGGCGATGCCACCGCCAGAACTCTCAGGTTCTAGACGGTGCCACCGCCTAGTCCAACGGTACCACTGCCCGACTTTTCGGGTTCTGGGCGGTGCCACCGCCCAGTCCGACAGTGCCACCGCCCGACCTTACGGGTCACTGGTTGGGCTCCTAATTTGGCCCAAACCAGTCTATATTAGGGGCCAGTTGGCCCCTAACTAGGTTATAGGATTAACCCTTAATTCTAACCCAAATCATATGTAAAATATAAAATTAAGACATAGCCCTAAGCAAATTTTAACTGGAAACTTCGAGTTTCCTTCCCGCGAGCTTTCCGGCGAACTTCCGGCGGACTTCCGATACACCCTCAGATTTCTTCCGACGGACTCCCAACAGGCTCCCGGTCTTATGGTGAGTTCAAGGAGTCTTTGGCAAGTATCCAAACCTTCTTGTTCAAGGAGTCTTTGGCAAGTATCCAAATCCGAGATTCAATAGTTGATCGTTAGGACTCTAGCTAGGAGAGTCCTAATTGAGTTTCATTGAAAAGAATATTTATGTAAAACATACCTAGCCGACCCCTATTAAAGAGGTGAAGAGGCTGGCTAAGGATATGATTAGTTTAGAGGTTGCCTCTTAGAGAAGTATTAGGAGTTGGTTAGAAGTATAAGTCTTGAGTATGAGTCCTATTAGGAGTCTTGAGTAGGAGTCCCATTAGGAGTTGGGGTTTAGAAGTCCTATAAATATTCATGTATTCATCATCTTTTGATAAGCAATAGATGAATCTTTTTAGTAGCCTTTGAGCAGCAACCTGGAGGAAGGAACCCCTATAGAGTTCCAAGGAGGCCGATCCCCTAAAGAGATCAACCCTAAGCTTAGACTCCGCAAGGGTTCTAACACTTGGTATCAAAGCAGCATTCTTGGCATCTCCTACCCTTCCACAACCATCCATCAACTCTCCATAGCTGCCCAAAGCAATTCCCATAATTGTTGAAAAGATCATCACCGAATTCCACTATCATCTCCACCACCACGGATCATCCTTTGATCTCCCCGTGAATTGCAACAGGTTTTGGTTTCCTACCTTACTACTACTGTAATTTAGTTATCCTTATTCAAAAATCTAAAAAAAAAGTTATTCCTATATTGCTGTATAAACTTTTTATCGTAAAGTTTTCATCTCTACAACAAAAGATGCACTGCAGAATTCTAGCCGCATAACATAATTTGTTTGATCTTGCTACTGCATTTTTTTGGCCCAAATCTCTATGAAATTTTTACGATAGCTTTAAAACTTCCTAACAGCGGATTTCCCTTTGGTTTTATTAAAAATGTCTCAATATAAACCACTGACATTTTCGTCCGAATTGCTCCACTTTAGATGTAAAAACCCGTTGTAGTACCTTTCTATGATCCTCAATTTTTCTGAACCTTCCACGACCCCATGCCATTAACCCATTAATAGAAAAAAAGATAGGGACATCTCTGATCTATAGGCATATGTTATGGCTTCTCAAGATCCAATTGATGCCAAATTTGTAGTATTGAAATCTTGGATTAAATCGCCCATGGAGGACAAATTGCGCACTTTGTTTATAGAATTCAGATTTGGACAACCGTTGAGTCCAACCAAATGTCAGTGAGGAGAGAGTTTAGAGACCTCCAGAGAAGGAGGGATAGCCCTCAAACATGCTTCAGCCATGCATAAGGGTGGACTTCCTGTGATGGGAAGAAGGAGAGCTGGCGGCGTGGATTTTGCGCACCGAACGTTACTTTCACTACTATCGAACGTTGGATGATGCTATGGTGGAAATTACTATCATCCACCTTGAAGGAGATGCTATTAAACGATATAATTGGCTGGAATACAATCATGGGGCTCTGATGTGGAATAAATTTAAGAACGCACTACAGAATCATTTCGAACCTATGGAGTATGAAAATATTGATGGCCAACTCACAAAGATTCGACAAATCTCTCTACGATTCGAGAGTACTAAACCAAATTTCAGAAGCTATCCTACCTTGCTCATGATTGGACTAGCCATCAATTGTTAGGAACATTTATCGAAGGACTCAAGCCAGTGATAAAAGGGGAGGTTAAGGCATGGCAACCCCGTACCGTGATAGCTGTAATTTCTTTTACCCGAATACAAGAAGAACGACTCAACCAAGATACTCGGAGGATGAGAACCTCTCTTAGGCCCATGGCATATAAACCTCCTATTGAATCTCATATTTTGATGATGAAACCAATTGATAGTATTTATAATTTAATCTGCATTTTGAGTGATGCAGAATGCTTCGATTAGGATGAGACAATTAAAGCAAAAGAATCATGTTGTGCAGGGGGAAAACATATCAGAAGATTGGACGTCGAGTTGGAGGATTGGTTGACGTATCAACAGAAGGCTTCGGGCCATGGATTCGAGCATCGGGCCAAGAAGAGCGGAGATTGTGCCAAGGATATCGGAGTTGCAGAGTCAACTGGCCGATTGGGCAATAGGCCGCAAGAGAGGACGATGCACCGAAAAATCGGACGAAGCGTCGAGGGACCAATGACATGCCGAACAACATTATTAAAGCTTAGTATTAATTGTCTAGATCAAAGTGTATTTTTACATATGTAGGATTAACTAAGATAGTAAGACATGAAGCAAAATGAAGTCCCAGAGTCAAGGACGCGATTTTGTTGGGAGTTCGAGAGTTCGTCGGAAGTCCGAACGTTCATCGAAAGTTCTGGCGGAACCAACCGAGAAGTCTCGAAGCTTGCCAGAGAAGCTCATCGGAACTCGCCAAGAAGATCATCTTGAAGTCTAGGAGCTTGCCGGGAGTTCACCGGATCATTACCGAGTGATCGTCGGAAGCTCGCCAGAAGAAACCAAGACATAGGGACTTATTTAGCTTAGCAAATGTCTTAGGAATCGTAGTTAGCATGTAATTGGGTTTGGATTTGGGCTAACCCAATTAGGGGCTAGCTAGGCCCATGTAAGGACTATGTTGGGCCCAAACAATGCCCTAAGAAGTGGCACCATCGTGGCACAGTCTTCGAGACTATGTCAGGCGGTGGTACCACTAGTCTGGGCAGTTGTACTGCCCCTAGCAGGGTGCCAGGTGGTGGCACCACCAGTCTGGGCGGTGGTACCGCCCAACACAGCCTCGCAGGTAGTGGTACCGCCCAACGCAGGCGGGGGTATCGCCCATGCCCGGGAAACCAGGGATAAGATGTTTTTAGGCTCCAAGTTTGAATTAACTTGAAGCCTATAAATAACTCTCTCATCCTTGGTGAAAAAACACAAGCATAGAGGATTCAAAAGTGAGAAAACGCTACTGCAATCTCTTTAAAATTTCCCTCCTCCACTCTAAGTTTCGAATTCTGTAAGAGAGAAGTGAGTACTTGTAAGAGTTGTCTCCTAAACCCTTGAAAAAGAGAAGATGGGTGTAAAAGAGTAGTTGATCTTCGCCAATTGAAAGAAGATCAATAGTGGATGCTGGTGGCCTCGACGGAAGAGGAATCAGCGAAGTGGATGTAGGTCACGACGACCGAACCACTCTAAAATCTGGTTTATGTTTTATTCTTGCTATTTACCTTACTGCAAACTGAATTCCTCCTTCACTATTTTTTCATACAATTTCAAGTTAACATCTTTACGAAACTGGTTTTATCGCAACGAAGTTTTTGAAGACGTGATTTTTGCCGTTGTACTAATTCACCCCCTATTAGGACCGGAGCGACACTAAGAGGGGGGGGGGGTGAATTAGTGCAACGGTAAAGTATGATAAACTTTCGACGATTTAAACACTTTCGAAAACTTCGTACGATAAAAGCAACTTTTCGTTTGAAACCATTTCGATTGCATTTTAACTTGAAGGCAGTAAGCTATTGAAGGGGTTTGTAGTAAGGTAATAGCAGGAAGTAAATGCAAACTAGAGAAGATAGTAGTTTATAGTGGTTCGGTCAATCGTGACCTACATCCACTCCTCCGATTCCTCTTCCGTCGAGGCCACCAGCATCCACTAATGATCTTCCTTTACTAGGCGAAGATCAACCTCCTTCTTACACCCCTCTTATAGCCTCTTACAAGTGGTTCACCCTTTTACAAAGATTTCAATGAAAGGAAAGGAGGTGAACACTCAAGCTATTGAAAACAAGACTTTTCCTAATGCTTTTCTCAACTTCTAGCTTCTCAAAAGGTTGTTATCTTAGCTGAGATTTGAGGGGTATTTATAGGCCTCAAGAGGATTCAAATTTGGGCTCCAAAATTTGAATTCTCTTTGGTTCCCGATGCTGGCGGTGCCACCGCCTGTCAGTTTTTGACATTGACAGTAGACTGGCGATGCCACCGCCCAGCTCTCGGGTGCTTGGCGGTGCCACCGCCTAGGCCAATTCAGCTCACTGGTTGGGCTCCAAACTTGGTCCAAACTAGTCCGAACTCGGGCCCAATTGGCCCCTACTTAGGTTATAGGATTAACACCTAATCCTAACCCTAATTAATGTGCTAACTACGAATTTAAAGACATTTTCTAAGCTATTACAAAGTCCATAAGTCAAGACTTCTTTCGCCGAGCTTCCGACGAACTTCCGACGGTCTTCCGATAAACTCTCAGAAACCATTCTACGGACTCCCGGCAAGCTCCTAGACTTCACGATTTGATCTTGGCGAGTTCCAACGAGCTTCTTCGGCAAGCTCCGATCTTTCTCGACGAGCTCCACGAACTTCCAACGAACCTTCTGGCGAGCTTCCGAAAAACCCTTCGGCAAGCTCCCTACTCATTCTCGGCTAGTTCCGGCAGCATTCCCGACGAACCTTCGGACTTCCATCGAACTCTCGAACTCGCAACAAATCCTTCGCGCTTGACTCCGATACTTTATTTCGCTTTATGTCTTCATCGTTATCGTAGTTAATCCTACACACACAAGCCAAAACTCTACTCCGATCTAGACAATTATTACAAAGCGAATTGATATTCTGTTGCCCAGCATGTCATTGGTTGGCGCTTCGTCCGATTCTTCGGCGCATCGTCCTCTCTTGCGGCTTGTTGCCCAATCGGCGGTTGACCTCCTCAACCCGATATCCTTGGCGTAATTCCGCTCTTGGCCCGATGCCCGACGTTTGAAGCCTTCTGCCATCCAATATCCTAACGTGATCTCCTCCGACGCAATGTCAATTCCTCCTGCGTTAACTGTCTAATCCTGATCGAGTACACCTGCATCACTCAAAATGCTTTTAAACATCTAAACACAATCAATTAGTTTCATCATCAAAATCCGAGATTCAACAATCTCTCCCTTTTTGATGATGACAACTAATTGATGACTAATGGAGTTAACCTTAACTCCCCGGAGTTTAACTAAACTCCCCCTATCAATATGCCATTGATAGAACACTTGGATTATCCCAAATCCAAGTAACATTCATCACATGTTATGAAAAACATTTAAACCATCATGCAAATATATATAAAATATTCAATTCAATGCATAAAGTCATCAATATACTTCTCCCCCTATGTCATCAACAAAAAGGAGAAGTAGCTCTAGCTATTTTAAAAGATATTCAAGTTTTTGTAACATGAAGCTAGATTTTCATCATAACATATAAGCACAAAAGCATAGTAAGATTCTTAAGTTCAATCATGGCAATTCAACACTTGCTTCTTGTGCAAGATTGCACTTTGCTTTTCTTTGCATGTTCTAACTAGCAAAAGCTTTCTCCCCTTTGTTTTTGTCGAAAAGAAGGGAAGAGTACAAGCTAGCCAGCATTTGCCTTGAGCTAGCAATCTTTCTCCCCCTATGTCATTGCCGAAAAGAAGGAGAGGAACCAATGATTTAGACTTTTACATAAATTATGAATTTGCATCAATCAATATTTCAATCATCACATGATATATACAAGACAAAAATGCAAAGAAATCATGTCATGAAAGACATCAATTGTTAAACATGATATGATAATTAGTCTCAAAATTTTCAATTTGCGATACATGTGATACATTGCGATACTAAAAAATTTAATGCGATGCTTTTAAGGATATCAACCTATTTTTGATACAAAGCATAGCAAGAGCAATTTTGTTGCAAGTTTTCGAAGTTTTGCACTTTTTGCTTCTTTCGATAGACAAGATCTTTCTTCTCTTTTTGAGAAGTGCAAGCTTGCAAGTTTTACTTCCTTAGCATGCTAGGAAGTTTACTTTCATTTTCAATGCACAAGCTAGCAAAAACCTTCTCCCCTTTATCAAAGTAAAAAAGAAAGGGAGGACTCAATGGCTAAAAATTTCAACCATTCAACAAGCTAAATATGCAAAGAATTCATGAAATATATCAATAAGGATCAATTCATGAATACGAAAGATATGATTTAATGGTTCATTAAAATTCTTCTTAACAAGTTCACGATCAAGATTCATTTGAAAAGATATAGCACAAAGAGCAACTTGAAACATTCTTATCAAGATCACATTTTAAAATATTCCAAGTATCAAGAGGAATTAATTGGGTGATGAGATAAATATTTCACGAATACATGGAATTGTATAAAAAAAATCATATCATATGTGTTTCATACATTCATATCATCACATGAAGGAATATAAACAAAAATTAGTGATGAGATATTACTTCATGAATACAATAAAATTCATATAGCATATCATGGTTTATTAGAAGTAGTCTTCCTTTTGGTGAATAGCAAAAAGAATAGTAGGAGAGCAAGATCTTAATTCATGCACATCAAATATTCAATCATTAAAATCATGATTCATCTAGAAAATTCTCCTCTTTAAATATTCAAAGAGAGAATCATGATGAACATTCTTGGTTTACATAAAGTTTCAAAACATAATTATTAAGATCATGAATACTAAAAGACTATGAAACATTTCGACGAATCTCCTTTTAAATAGAAAACAATCTTGATTCATAAAGGATTTCATGTTATAAATTTCAAGAGATCAAGATCGTGATTTCGATAAAAATTTATTCAAATTTAAATCATCAAAATTATTATCAAAATCCAAGAGATTCATAAGATGATACAAATGGAATCATCAAAATCAATAAGATCGAGCAAAATAATTTTCAAGAATGTTTCCCTCTTTTTGATTGTTTCAAAACATATGATTTTGTTTCATTTATGCCAAATAAAAATATGTATCATGTTTAAAACCGAAAGAGTAAGATTTATTACAACAAAGATCAATAAGGTACTTTTATTATGGTAAAAATCAATAATCCATAAATCGTAAGATTCATCATGCATAATTTCGAGATTTATTAAGCATGATCAATATGCATGACACTAAAACATGGTTTCAAAATGTTTAATATTTTTATTACACAATTTCATCATTATGCATCATTATATATAACTTTATAATGTCATGCATAAAATCATCAAATCATAGTATTAAAATATTAATATTTTCATTACAATTTTATGCATCATTAAGTATACAATTGTCAAGCATGACACTTCACTATTTCATATAAGCATGCCTATTTCATTTATGTCAAATCAAAATATACATCATTTTTAAAGCTACTTTGATGTCAAATCAAAAAATGCATCATTAAGCATAATCATTATGCATTACTTCAAATCAAACATGATTTCATTTATTTTCAAAATATTTATAATGATAGAGCATATAAGCCAAAGAAACTATTAAACGTAAAGCATATTCATCAATGATGGTTTCATTGGGCATAAGGCATTTTCAAACAAAATCATTTTGTTATTTGTTGTAGTCATACATTTTTCTTTTTAGGTGAATCTATCTTTTCATGCTTAAATTTTTTAATTTTTCAAAGATGCTAAAAGAAAAACATGATATAATTTTTGAAAAATAATTTTTTATTTTCTATTCCTACTATCTAAATTAAGCACTCATGAAAAACTCTAAGTAATTTCAAAATAATTCAAGAGAGTTGAGTTACTTACCTTATAGTTGAAGCCCGTCAAAGCCCAATTCGCCGTTTCATTTTTGGAAGTTCTTGATTCATCCTTGGGTGCCTTCCTTTTCTTTGGCCTCTTCCTCCGTTCAAGTTCATTGTTTATTTTAGATTTTTGTTTAATGAACTTATTAAGAGTTAGTGTTCGAAGTTCAAGTTCATTATTGTCCTCATCACTTGAGTCATCGCTCAAGTGGTATTCATTTGTCCGGAGTTCCAAATCCTTCCTATTCTTTGGAAGGTGGTTCAAGTGTTCATTGTGTTCATCATGTGTATTACGCACTATTTCATATGTCATCAATGAGCCGATAAGTTATTCAAGTGGAAAAATATTTAAATCTTTTGTTTCTTGTATTGCCATTACTTTTGATTCCCAAGCTTTAGAAAGTGATCATAAAACTTTACTAACAAGTTCAAAATTCGAGAAACATTTGCCAAGAGCTTGTAAACCATTGACGACATCCGTAAAATGGGTGTACATGTCAACAATGGTTTCGCTCGGCTTCATTTGAAAAAGCTCGAAATCATGCATTAAAATGTTAACTTTCGAGTCTTTGACTCTACTAGTTCCCTCGTGTGTGATTTCAAGTGTTCGCCAAATATCAAAAGCCGTTTCGCATGTAGAAATCCGATTGAACTCATTTTTGTCCAAAGCGCAAAATAAGGCATTCATAGCCTTTGCGTTTAAAGAAAAATACATCTTCTCCAAATCCGACCATTCGTTCATCGGTTTAGAGGGAAGTTGAAAACCATTTTCAACGATATTCCATAAATCTAAATTCATAGAAATAAAGAAAACTCTTATTCGAGTTTTCCAATAAGTATAGTCCAATCCGTTAAACAACGGTGGATGAACAACCGAAAAGCCCTCTTGAAAGCCATGAAGAGCCATTTCTCTCAAGTGTAAATCCGAAATGAGAAATACCGGGCTCTGATACCAATTGTTAGGACCGGAGCGGCACTAGGGGGGGGGGGGGTGAATTAGTGCAACGGTAAAGTATGATAAACTTTTGACGATTTAAACACTTTCGGAAACTTCGTACAATAAAAGCAACTTTTCGTTTGAAACCATTTCGATTGCATTTTAACTTGAAGGCAGTAAGCTCTTGAAGGGGTTTGCAGTAAGGTAATAGCAGGAAGTAAATGCAAACCAGAGAAGATGGTAGTTTATAGTGGTTCGGTCAATCGTGACCTACATCCACTCCTCCGATTCCTCTTCCGTCGAGGCCACCGGCATCCACTAACGATCTTTCTTTACTAGGCGAAGATCAACCTCCTTCTTACACCCCTCTTACAACCTCTTACAAGTGGTTCACCCTTTTATAAATATTTCAATGAAAGGAAAGGAGGTGAACACTCAAGCTATTGAAAACAAGACTTTTCCTAAAGCTTTTCTCAACTTCTAGCTTCTCAAAAGGTTGTTATCTCAGCTGAGATTTGAGGGGTATTTATAGGCCTCAAGAGGATTCAAATTTGGGCTCCAAAATTTGAATTCTCTTTGGTTCCCGATGCTAGCGGTGCCAACGCTTGTCAGTGGCGGTGCCACCGCTTATCAGTTTTTGACACTGACAGTGGACTGGTGATGCCACCGCCCAGCTCTCGGGTGCTGGGCGGTGCCACCGCCTAGGCCAATTCAGCTCACTGGTTGGGCTCCAAACTTGGCCCAAACTAGTCCGAACTCGGGCCCAATTGGCCCCTACTTAGGTTATAGGATTAACACATAATCCTAACCCTAATTAACGTGCTAACTACGAATTTAAAGACATTTTCTAAGCTATTACAAAGTCCGTAAGTCAAGACTTCTTCCGACGAGCTTCTGACGAACTTCCGACGGTCTTTCGATAAACTCTCGGAAACCATTCTACGGACTCCCGGCAAGCTCCTAGACTTCACGATTTGATCTTGGCGAGTTCCAACGAGCTTCTTCGGCAAGCTCCGATCTTTCTCGGCGAGCTCCGTGAACTTCCAACGAACCTTCTGGCGAGCTTCCGAAAAACCCTTCGGCAAGCTCCCTACTCATTCTCGGCTAGTTTCGGCAGCATTCCCGACGAACCTTCGGACTTCCGTCGAACTCTCGAACTCGGAACAAATCCTTCGCGCTTGACTCCGATACTTTATTTCGCTTTATGTCTTCATCGTTATCGTAGTTAATCCTGCACACACAAGCCAAAACTCTACTCCGATCTAGATAATTATTACAAAGCGAATTGACATTCTGTTGCCCGGCACGTCATTGGTTGGCGCTTCGTCCGATTCTTCGGCGCATCGTCCTCTCTTGCGGCTTGTTGCCCAATCGGCGGTTGACCTCCGCAACCCCAATATCCTTAGCGCAATTCCGCTCTTGGCCCGATGCCCGACGTCCGAAGACTTCTTCCATCCAATATCATAACGTGATCTCCTCCGGCGCAACGTCAATTCCTCCTGCGTTAACTGTCTAATCCTGATCGAGTAGACTTGCATCACTCAAAATGCTTTTAAACATCTAAACATAATCAATTAGTTTCATCATCAAAATCCGTGATTCAACACCCCCCTCTTAGTGCCGCTCTTGATCCTAACAATTGGTATCAAAGCCTCGTTTTTCTCATTTGGTTTAACACCCAAAGAGAAATGACTCTTTTCGGCATTCAAAAGGGTCACTCTCTCATTCATCCTCCCTTTTTCAATGGGATAGACTACACTTATTGGAAAACTCAAATAAGAGTTTTCTTACTTTCTTTGGATTTAAATTTATGGAGTATTGTGGAAAACGGTTTTCGAATGTCTTCTCTTCCAATGAACCATTGGAATGATTTGGAGAAAAAGACGTTTTCTTTAAATGCTAGATCTATGAATGCTCTATTTTGTGCCTTAGATAAAAATAAATTTAATCGGGTTTCTTTATGCGAAACGACTTTCAACATTTGGCATATTCTTGAAACCACTCACGAAGGCATAAGTAGATTAAAAGATTCGAAAATCAACCTTTTAATGCACGATTTTGAACTTTTTCATATGAAACCAAGCAAAACCGTTGTTGACATGTACACCCGTTTTACGGATGTCATCAATGGTTTAAAAGCACTTGGTAAATTTTTTTTAAAATTTGAACTCATTAACAAGATCTTAATATCACTTTCTAAAACTTGGGAATCGAAAGTAACGGTAATACAAGAAAGAAAAGATTTAAATATTTTTTCACTTGAAGAACTTATCGGTTCATTGATGACATATGAAATGGTGCATAATGCATATGATGAACTGTTAGGATCGGAGTGGCACTAAGAGGGGGGGGTGAATTAGTGCAGTGGTGAAGTGCGATAAACTTTTACGATTTAAATACTTTTTGGAAACTTCGTACGATAAAAGCAACGTTTTCGTTTAAAACCGTTTCGATTGCGTTTTAACTTGAAGAGATAAGTGAGATGGAGACAAAGCAGTATAGCGTTAAAGTGCAAATGGTTTGCAGTAATATAAATGACAATAAGTAAATGCAAACCAGAGATTACGTCGATTTTATAGTGGTTCGGTCAAATGACCTACAACCACTTGCGAGGCCCCTCTTCGATGAGGCTCCCACCTTCCACTAGCAAATCTCTTGAAATGGAAGGGCAAATACCCCTCTTACAACCATTTACATGCAATTCAACCTCTTACAAATTTTCAGTAAGAAAGAAGGAGGTGAACTATTTAGAAATTGAAAAACAAGACTTGCTAAGACTTTCTAAGACTTTTCTCTCAAATAATTGCTTCTCAAAAGGTTGTATTCTCTGCTGAGAATTGGGGGGTATTTATAGACCCCAAGAGGATTCAAATTTGATCTCCAAAATTTGAATTCCCTTGAGTTCCCGAGGCTAGCGGTGCCACCGCCTGTCGACCGTTGCACTGGCGGTGCCACCGCCCGACTTCTCGGGTGCTGGGCGGTGCCATCGCCCAGTCAAGCGGTGCCACCGCCTGTCCGTGTCAGGCGCTAACAGTGCTGGGCGGTGCCACCGCCCAGCCCAAGCGGTGCTACCGCCTAGCTCTCGGGCACTGGGTGGTGCCACCGCCCAGCCTAGGCGGTGCCACCGCCTACAGTGTTTTCAGCCCACTAGTTGGGCTTCAATCTTGCCCCAAACTAGTTCGAACTTGGGCCCAATTGGCCCCTACTTGGGTTATAGGATTAACACCTAATCCTAACCCTAATTAACGTGCTAACTATGAATTTAAAGACATTTTCTAAGCTATTACAAAGTCCATAAGTCAAGACTTCTTCCGGCGAGCTTCCGGCGAACTTCCGACGGTCTTCCGATAAACTCTCGGAAACCATTCTGCGGACTCCCGGCAAGCTCCTAGACTTCACGATTTGATCTTGGCGAGTTCCAATGAGCTTCTTTGGTAAGCTCCGATCTTTCTCGGTGAGCTCCGCGAACTTCCAATGAACCTTTCGGCGAGCTTCCGAAAAACCCTTCGGCAAGCTCCCTACTCATTCTCGACTAGTTCCGGCAGCATTACCGACGAACCTTCGGACTTCCGTCGAACTCTCGAACTCCCAATGAATCCTTCGCGCTTGACTCCAGCACTTTGTTTCGCTTTATGTCTTCATCGTTATCGTAGTTATTCCGGCACACACAAACTAAAACTCTACTCCGATCTAGACAATTATTACAACGCGAATTGACATTCTGTTGCCCGGCACGTCATTGGTTGGCACTTCGTCCGATTCTTCGGTGCATCGTCCTCTCTTGCGGCTTGTTGCCCAATCGGCGGTTGACCTCCGCAACCCCAATATCCTTGGCGCAATTCCACTCTCTTTGGCCCGACTCCCGATGTCCGAAGCCTTCTGCCGTCCAATACCCTGACGTGATCTCCTCCGGCACAACGTCAATTCCTCCTGCGTTAACTGTCTAATCCTGATCGAGTAGACCTGCATTACTCAAAATGCAGTTAAACATAAACATAATTATCAATTAGTTTCATCATCAAAATACGAGATTCAACATGAACATGATGAACAAAACCACCTTCCAAAGAATAGGAAGGATTTGATACTTAGAACAATTGAAGATCACTCGAGCATACGCTCAAGTGATGGTGAACTTGAACTCACAAAGAAATTTAAAAAGTTAATGAAACAAAAATTAAAAAATAAAAAGAATACAACTACTTGCTTTGAATGCAAGAAGAAGAACACAAATTGGGATGAATCGAGCTCCTCCGAAGATGAGGAGAAAATCAACAAAAGCGAGGTGGCAAACTACGCCTTAACGGCATTCGACGATGAGGTAATCAAAATACCTTTAATTTATTTCGAAATTACATGATATTGTTTCATGAATTATTTTTAATTTAGTTTAGAATTAATTTTCTTAAAAATTATATGTATAATAATAAAAATGTAAAAATTAGGAATCCTGCTTATCATTCTAGTAATTTTGAAAATAATCATGAAAATTACATGTTTATGATAAACACAATAATTTTGATTAAAAATGCCTTATGAAATCATGCTTGATGTTCTAATGATGTAATAATGCAATAAAATGATAGATATAAATCTAATGCTTGTATACCTAACAAGATTAGTTTAAGAAGCATTAATGTATATCTTGATGATTTCATGATATTGATTGAAGATGATTTATGTTTAATGAAATCATACTTGATGATTTTATACTATACATGAGACTTTGAAGTTATTCACGATGAAATGTTGCTTTTTCGATTTTAAACTATAATGTTTGGTTTTCATAAGAAAAACTTGAGCATGTTTATATGAAATCAATCACTTAAAATGAAACACACAAAATAGGAGGAATACATTTTCCATCTCTATTGATTTTTTGATAAAAGATTAATGAATCCATGTATATTATGCTTTTGTGAATCTTTTGAAAATGATTTTGATTTGATGAGTTGAATTTGAATGAGTTTATCTTGATTTTTCGAGATTTATAACTTGAAATTTTTTTAATAAATCAAGATCTTGGTTTTTGATCTCCTATGCTTCCTTTTGTCATTTACTAAAGAGAAAAATTATCCAAATGAATCATGAATGTTCTTTCGGTATTTATGAATAGATTATAACTTGAAAATCTTTTATGAATCAAGATTTTTCATTATCTCCTAAGAATTCTTTTCATCATTTTATTTAAGAGGAGATTTGTTAAAATGAATCATGGTGTCTCTTGATTTCTTGAAATTATAACTTGAGAATTCTTTTTATAAATCAAGATTGTTTGCTATGATTCTTTCTTTTTGTTATTTGAGTTATTCAAAAAGAATCATAATATGTCTATTGGTTTTCACAATTTGTCTTCATTATTTGTATATCTCAACACCAAAATTCTCGTGATATTTTTCATGTGATTATGAAATTATGCATGAAATACTATTATTTTGTATACAAATGAGAAGTTATGATCATGCATGGTAGGATGTAATTTAACATTTAGATACTATCATGATTTGAAATACTATGATTTGTTACTAAAGTGATGATATGAATGCATGAGATTCTTATGATAGTGTTTTGATGCTTAAAAATTTTAATGTCTTAGTATCATGTATGATATGCTCATAATGATGATTGATTTATTTTTTGGTATCGTACATGAAAAATGAAATATAAGGTTTTGAAATTGTACATGTTTTAATTTGAATATATAATGATGTACAAATAAGATTGATACTTATCTTTGTCATGATTTAGAAATTGTTGAAAACGGAAAAGAATTACAACATTGTATTCTTCCCTTCTTTTTGACAATGACAAAGGGGGAGCAAAACATACTAGAAAGCAAATTAGCTAGCTTGCACAAGTCATGAAAATGTAAAAATTTGCTTACTTTCTTGCACATCTAAAGAGAAGATGCAAATGTAACACTTGCCAAATTGTTTGCTTGCTTCATGTAAAACATTGTATATTGCTAGCTTGCATGTTGTAAAATAATGTAAAATTTTACTAGCTTGTACTTTGCAAAAGAAGCAAAAATAACACTTCTCAAAAGAGAAGAAAGAGCTTTCTGTCTTGAACATCACTAGCTTGCCTATCTCAAGAAGCAAAACTCGCAACTTGCACATTGCTAAAGGAAGCAAGAATGGCTAGCTTGCACACTTCAACAAGAAAGCTATATTGCATGATGGAAATTCTTTTTGCTAGCTTGTATGTTGTAGAACTTGCTATCTTACTACCTTGCATATTCAAAATTGATAGCTTGCACTTCTCAAAAGAGAAGAAAGAGTTGCTTTCTTGAACATCTTAAAATTTGCTAGCTTGGTAGAACTTGCTATCTTGAACATCACCAAGACTTGCTAGCCTACATGTTGATAAAACTGAAGATTATATTGCAATGATTTGAAATGTTATATCTCTAAACATATAAGAATTAGACTTCTCCTTTTTGTTGATGACAAAGAGGGAGAAGTATATGGATATTGTGCATGATTTTATTTATAACATATCTGCTAGGATTTTTGAATCCAAGAGTCTCTATCAATACAACATATTGATAGGGGGAGTTTGTTTAAACTCCAGGAGTTAAAGTTAACTCCATCATCAATTGGTTGTCATCATAAAAAAGGGAGAGATTGTTGAATCCCATATTCTGATGATGAAACCAATTTATAGTATTTATGATTTAATATACGTTTTGAGTGAAGCAGGATGCTTCGATCAGGATGAGACAATTAAAGCAGGAAGAATCATGTTGTGTTGGGGGAAAATATATCAGAAGATTGGACGTCGAGCCGGAGGATCGATCGACGTATCGATAGAAGGCTTCGGGCCATGAATTCAGGTATCGGGCCAAGAAGAGCAAATATTGCACCAAGGATACTGGAGTTGCGGAGTCAACTGGCCGATTAGGCAATAGGCCGCAAGAGAGGATGATGCGCCGAAGAATTGGACGAAGCGTTGAGGGACCAATGACATGCCGGACAATAAGATTAATGCTTAGTATTAATTGTCTAGATCGAAGTGTGTTCTTACATGTGCAGGATTAACTACGATAGCAAAGTATGAAGCATAATGAAGTCCCGAAGTCAAGGATGCGATTTCGTTGGGAGTTCGAGAGTTCGTCGGAAGTCCAGACGTTCGTCGGAAGTTATGACGGAACCAGCCGAGAAGTCTTGGAGCTTGCTAGAGAAGCTCATCAGAACTCGCCAATAAGTTCGTTGTGAAGTCCAGGAGCTTGCCGGAGTCTGCCGGGACATTGCCGAGAGATCATCGGAAGTTCGTCGGAAGATCGCTGGAAGCTCATCGGAAGAAACCAAGACATAGGGACTTATTTAGCTTAGCAAATGTCTTAGGAATCATAGTTAGCATGTAATTGGGTTTGGATTTGGGCCAACCCAATTAGGGGCCAACTAGGCCCATGTAAGGACTGTGTTGGGCCCAATAAGAGGTCCAAACAATGCCCCAAGAAGTGGCACCATCATGGCACAGTCTTCAAGACTATGTCAAGCGATGGTACCTCCAGTCTGGGCAATTATACCACCCCTGGCAGGGTGCCAGGCGGTGGTACCGCCTAGGCTGGGTGGTGGTACCACCCATGCCCGGGAAACTTGGGATGAGATATTTTTAGGCTCCAAGTTTGAATCAACTTGAAGCTTATAAATACCCCTCTCATCCCTGGTTAAAAAACACAAGCATAGAGAATTCAAAAGTGAGAAAACGCTACTGCAATCTCTTTAGAAATTTCCTCCTCCACTCTAAGTTTAGAATTTTGTAAAAGAGGAGTGAGTGCTGTAAGGGTTGTCTCATAAACCCGTGAAAAGGAGAAGAGGGGTGTAAAAGGGTAGTTGATCTTTGCCCATTGAAAGAAGATCAATAGTGGATGCTGGTGGCCTCGACGGTGTTAGGATCGAGAGCACTAAGAGGGGGGGGGGTGAATTAGTGCAGCGGAAATCTTTTAGCGATTAAAAACGAAAGCTGCGTTTGTTTGATAGAAACTATTTTGATGCAAAAGCCAATTCTAAGATTACTTATGATTGAGTACAGTTTACGTCTAAACACAGTTTACATCTAAGCGCAGTTTACGCAGTTTGCGTCTAAATGCAGTTTGTGTCTAAATGCAGATTGCGACTAAGCGCAGTTTGCATCTAAGTGCAGTTTGCGTCTTAGGCTCAGATTGCGTCTAAGCGCAGTTTGCGCAGGTTGCGTCTAAGCGCAGATTGCGTCGAAGCTCAGATTGCGTCTAAGCGCAGTTTGCGTTTAAGCGCAGTTTGCGTCTTAAGCGTAGATTGCGTCTAAGCGCAGTTTGCGTCCAAACACAGTTTTACGTCAAAACGTAGATTCGGAAAGATTTGAACTTAGACACTCGTTCGTAAAAGCGCAGAAGTCAGTTTGCAGTTGTAAACGTAAACTGCAGAGAAACTCGTTCGTAAAAGCTCAGAAATCAATTTGCAGTTATAAATAAAATCAAGACGTAAACGTAAACTGCAAAGAAACTCGTTCGTAAAAGCGCAGAAGACAGTTTGCAGTTATAAATAGAATCAAAACGTAAGTGTAAACCGCAATGTAGAGATCGTACGAAAACACCGATTTACATCTGAATGCAGATTCGGAAAGAACAGAACTTAGAAACTTGTTCGTAAAAGCGCAGAGAGCAGTAGCTATGTAGGAGGTTTGCAGTAATGACAAAGTGCTCAAAATGAAAGCAAACCAGAGATTTAAAGTGGTTCGGTCAGTCTTGACCTACTTCACTTTTGGCTTCCTCCACCGACGAGGTCACCGATGTCAACTAGAGGCCTTCCTTCAATAGGCGAAGGCCAACTACCCTTTTACAGTTTCACTCCTTTTGACGGGCTCAGGAGACAACCCTTACAGAACCTTTCTCTCCTCTCTTTACAACTCAAGACTTGAAGAACAGAAAGAGGAGAACTTTTGGACTTTAAACACAAATTTGAGCTCTTAGAATCACAGAAAAGATCAAGAATTCGATGTAGTTCTGTATCTTTTCAGTGCTGAATGGGTGGGGTATTTATAGGCCCCAACCCAGTTCAAATTTGGAGCTCAAAATGATCAAATCCCGGAATTCCGGGATCAAGCGGTTGCACCTCTTGACTGGAGAGGTTGCACCGCCTGGCAGAGCTCGAAGACTGAGCCTCTGGGCGATGCTACCTCTGTCAGGGGCGGTTGCACCTCTCTGCCAGAGCTCGAAGATCGAGCTCAGGCGGTTGCACCGCCTGACTGGAGAGGTTGCACCGCCTGACTGGAGAGGTTGCACCGCTTGGCAGAGCTCGAAACTTGAGCTCTGGCGGTGCTACCTCCTGACAGAGGAGGTTGCACTGCCCAGTCTCGCTTGGAGACTGAGCCCTGGGCAGTTGCACCTCTTGGCTGGAGCAGTTGTACCGCCTAGTCTCGCTGGGAGACATAGCCTGGGCGGTGCTACCTCCCTGCCTGGGCGGTTGCACCTCCCACAGCAACCTGGGTCCGAATGGGCTGAACCATTCGACCCAATTTGAGTTCTTCAGGGGCCCAATTACCCCAGGATTAAGCTAATGGGATCACCTCCCATTTCTAACTTACTCAAAGTGCTAACTACGATTATTTCCTAAGACATATTCTGTAGCTTGCTTCGGTACGTCACTTGCTTCTTCCGGCGAGTTTCCGCCGAACTTCCGTCGATCATTTGATGAACCCTCGGTGATGCTCCTGCGGACTTCCGGCAAACTCCTGGACTACGACAATCCACTTGGCAAGTTCCGACGAGCTCCTTTGGCAAGCTTCTGGACTTCTCGGATTTGTTCCCGCAGAACCTCCGACAACTGTCCGAACTTCCGTCGAGCTCTCGAACTCCCAACGTGATCATTGTCATGACTCCGGCGCAACTCCTGCTGCATGTCTTACTTTCATCGTAGTTAATCCTGCACACTTATCTCAACACATACATTAGACAACAAATGACAATTGACTTCATCATCAAAATCCGAGATTCAACAATCTCCCCCTTTTTGATGATGACAATCAATTGATAATGGAGTTAACCTTAACTCCTCCTGTCAATATGCCATACTTCTTGAATTTAAAAACTTTATAAATTCAAGAGACATATTCCCATTATGATTCCTATCATAATGTATCTCTTTAAAGATGATGTCAAGGCTTGACATACATTTTCAAATTTAACAAGTTTGAATGATTGTAATTGTAGCAATTCATCATATTGTAAGATATCGACATGTAAAGCTGTGAAACAAGATTTTGATATCATTACATGATGTACACATTTCAATTTTTTAGCAAGTGTAGCATAGCATCACATGGTAAGATATCAGTTCGTACGATGCAAATTTTTGTTTGATATCTTGATACAAGGCATATGGCAATCATATATTTCTTGGTGATGCAAGTATGGCATAATCATAGCATCAGTGATAGCAACCATATCATCAAACATATCAGCATCAGTGATCATATCATCATTAGTGATAGCAAACATATCAATTCATATATTAGCAAACATATCAATTCATATATTTCTCCCCCTTTGTCATCAACAAAAAGCATGATAGATGTCATTCCAGCAGGTTATCAAGCACATAAAGGAAGGCTTGACATGCATTGAATATTTCTTCTCCTTGTTATGTTATAGTTCTTTGCTTGAAGGAGAAAACTCATTTTTCAAAGGTTTTCATAAGAGTGTACAGGAAAATCTTATTTTTAGCATTCAAACCGAAAATAAGATGAACTTTTCAATGCATTCGGATATGAGTAAGCTACTAATTTCCAAAAACATTTGTCACATAATTTTCAACATGTTATTTGATCAAGTGATACCAAGGCATGTAATAGTAATCAATAACGTCCGAAAAATAATTTTAACTAGTTTAAGTATTCGGACACATCAACATTCCTAATTCCTTTCTTATGAAATCAAATTGTTCTTCACTTAGATGTTTTATAAAGATATCAGCTAGTTGATGTTTCATATCAATATCATATTGCTGACTTATCAACTACATTGGTATGTCACTTTATATTTATCAAGGCATAAGGTTTTCAAAACATTTAGTTTCAATGTAAAATCCGAGATAAACAATAAGAGATGTTTGTAACTTTGCATATGCTTACAGATCAAGGTAAAGAGTAACATATGGAGTTTACAACATATCAGGTAACTATATCAAAGACAAAGTCCTTCATGGTGAGTAACATAAAGAGTTTACAACATGCCATATTAAAGACAAAGTCCATGAGGAGTTTATAACAACAACGGATGATTGTGTTCATACAAGCTCATTCATGAAGTGGAAGGTTAAAGTGCCTAAATAAAGAGTCAAATTGTCGATGAATTTGCTGCAGCTCAGTTAGGATTTGATCTTGTCGATGTTCAAACCGTTCTTGTCTTTGTTCGAATCGGTCCATCCGAATCCCAATATCTTCGACAGATGATGTGTGAGTTTGCTCAAACGGATGTGTTTCCTCAAAGGGACAGATCGGAGGAGATTGAGTACCCCTAAAGACTGGTGTTTCTGGTTCTGGTTCAGGTTGAGGGGGATCAGTTCTTCTTGGCATTCTAACCCAGTTGTCGTTTCTATAAAAACATCTTAGTCGGTGAAGTAGATTTTTATTAATTATGCTGAATCTATCTACTTTCATTACTTCTTCTTCCGGTGGTATTAGAATATCATAGGCTTTCATTATTCTAGTTATTATACCACTATATGGGAGCATCATGTCTTTCTTAGATAGTTCCAACATGTTTTGTTGGATAAGATAACCAAGACAGATGTCATTTCCTTTCATGATCATATACAT
Organism: Musa acuminata AAA Group; assembly: GCF_036884655.1. NCBI lineage: Eukaryota > Viridiplantae > Streptophyta > Magnoliopsida > Zingiberales > Musaceae > Musa > Musa acuminata. Next base: position 14,211,899 of record NC_088329.1, on the reverse strand, counting down.
AGTTTCTAATTCTAATTGGCTTACTTCATCATGATGATATTGTTTAGGAAGAATGATGCTAGTTAGGATGTGATGAAGTACCTTAGTGTTTAGAGGCAGTAAATGTTCACAACTTTTAGGAACAAATTCTAAGTTCGGATTGGCAAATATTGTTTGTAGGGCTTCAACGTATGTTGTTCCAACATTTTCATCATCCCATGATCCTCTAAAGTAAAGTCCTCTACTTTTCATGGGAATGCCTATCATGTCGCAAATGAATCTATCCGTAATCGAAATATGTTGTCCTAAGAGATAGGTGGACATCCTTTCTTCTTCATCTACTAGTATGTTGTTGTAAAACAATCTTACTAGTCTTGGATAGATGGGTTCATTAATTTGTAGGATAGGGAGTAGATCTAAGTTTGCAAACCACTGGATTGTTTCTAAGTCTCTTAGCTCACTTAAATCTACGTATTTTCCCTTGTTAACATTCCTAAGTTCAAAAGAGGAAAATTTTTCAGCATGGTATTTTGAATCGAAAAGGGTGGAATCAAAATCTTCTACTAATCTCCTCTTTCCATTGTCCCTTGAGGATCTTTTAGATCCCATAACTACTGCTGTTTAGAATAATAGTGATGAGCAAAAGCAAATGAATCAAGAAACAGAGTTTTAGAGATTACCTTAATGAGATCTTCAAGAGAGGGAACTTCAAGAGAGGGAAGGAATGTTGACGCTTTGCTTCGAAATGAAGAGTATTTGGGATGCTAAGATGAGGGAAATGGGGATGGAGGAGACTTAGGAGAGTAGAGGAGGGAAGGAAGTAAGTTGGGGTCGGTTTCACCGCCGGCCCTAGCTTGAGTTATAAAGGGGCAGAGTTGCGGGCGGTTGCACCTCTAGCTGGAGCGGTGCAACCGCTTGCAACCCGTGACAGCTGGAGGTGCTACCTCCAGCTGGGGCGGTGCCACCGCCTGGTGAACACTTGATCTGAAAATTTTTCGTCTTGAGGAGAGTTTTCATTCAACTTTTCCTACGTAATTACGTAAGAATTTTCAATTTAAGACAGGGACTTTGGTACGATCAAGGTAGATTTTTAACGTGTACATTCTTAATGTCGTACACAAGTTTGTGATAGTTTCTTCAAGTTGATAAGTTTTGCAAGATCATGACAGAGTTAGTGATTTCATGATACGAGTTAAGTTAGAAGGTTATGAAAGGATGAAATTGATGGGTTCGAAAATCCAGGGATATGTGAATTTGGGAATCATATGTTTCTAATTCTTGAAAAGTTAAACAGGATTATATCTAGGTCGTATTTGTGATTTTACCCTTGTTGTTGTTTCCGAAGGTAACATAGCCTTCGTCTATGCTAGTGAGCTTAGAGAATTGAGATGGATCTCCGGTCATATGCCTTGAGCATCCACTATCAAGGTACCATCTCTTGCTCCTAGCTTGCGATGATGTGGGTTTCTACAAGAAAGGATAATTTTTAGGTACCCATTTGCTTTTGGGTGCCTTAAAGATAGATCTATATTGTTTATCATGTTGCATAGAGTTTATCATGATTCCTTTAGGAACCCAAATCAATTTTTTTGGACTAATTTTCTTGAATGGACAGTAAGTGTCTTGTGTCCAATTTTGCAACAAAAGTTGCATTTTGCTTGTTGTTGAACATGTAAGATGGGGCCTTTTATAAAGGTGGTTGGATTTAGGTGAGGACTTCTCACAAATCCAATTCTACTTCTTTTTGGAACGTGACCCTTGTTTGCAAGGATTATGTTCAATGACTTGCTACCAACCTCGAATTTCTTCAAGATGTCCTTGAGTAGTAGGTTTTCTATTTGAAAAGTTTCTAGATCATGACATTTGATACATGAATTTAAACTATCATGATGTTCAATTTTTAACTTATCAAAATCACAAGTAAGACTATCATGTTCTTTTTTCAACAATTTATATTTTCTATTGATAATCTTGCATTCATCAAATAAGTCATGGAAGGCATTTAATAATTCATCGAAAGATAAATCAGCATCTAATAAATTCGTTACCTCCTCTCCGATGGCCATTAAGGCGTAATGAGCAACTTGCTCGGTGTTAGACTCCTCTTCTTCAGATGCGCTCGAATCATCCCATGTTGCTTTGAGCGCCTTCTTCTTTGTCGTTCTCTTCTTGGCTTGAGGACAGTCACTCTTGTAGTGTCTCGGCTTTTTGCACTCATAGCATATAACTTGATCTTTCTTGGGTTCAAGTTTATTTTTAGTATCATTCCTAAACTTGTTTCTTTTAATGAACTTTTTAAATTTTCTTGTTAGAAGTGCCAGGTCATCGTCACAGTCCTCATCACTTGAGTTTTCTCTCAAGTGGTCTTCCAAAGTTCTAAGTGTCATATCCTTCATGTTCTTTGGAAGGATGTCTTCTTGCTCTTCATGAGCTTTGCAAGTCATCTCGTAGGTCATTAAGGACCCAATTAGTTCTTCAAGAGGGAAGTTGTTTAGATCTTTTGCCTCTTGAATAGCAGTGACTTTAGGATCCCAACTCTTAGGAAGGGATCTTAGTATCTTATTTACGAGCTCAAAATCTAAAAATTTTTTTCCGAGTCCTTTTAGACCGTTGACAACATCCGTGAAACGGGTAAACATGTCGCCAATAGTCTCACTCGGTTTCATCCGAAAAAGTTCAAAAGAGTGTAACAAAAGATTGATTTTTAACTCTTTCACTCTACTTGTGCCTTCATGAGTCATCTCGAGTGTGTGCCAAATATCAAATGCAGTTTCACAAATCGAAACACGATTAAACTCGTTTTTGTCAAGTGCGCAAAATAAGGCATTCATAGCCTTTGCATTAAGAGCGAAAGCCTTCTTCTCCGAATCGTTCCAATCGATCATTGGAAGAGAAGACTTTGAAAAACCATTCTCGACAAGATTCCAAAGTTCAACGTCCATAGAAATAAGGAAGATCCTCATTCGGGTCTTCCAATAGGTGTAGTCCGTCCCATTAAACATGGGTGGACGTGTAATGGAATGGCCCTCTTGGTTTCCGGCGTAAGCCATCTCTCTTGGGTTTTAATCCGTTTGAGAGTTAACCGGGCTCTGATACCAATTGTTAGGATCGAGAGCACTAAGAGGGGGGGGGGGGGGGGTGAATTAGTGCAGCGGAAATCTTTCAGCGATTAAAAACGAAAGCTGCGTTTGTTTGATAGAAACTATTTTGATGCAAAAGCCGATTCTAAGATTACTTATGATTGAGTACATTTTACGTCTAAACACAGTTTGCGTCTAAGCGCAGTTTACGCAGTTTGCGTCTAAATGCAGTTTGTGTCTAAATGCAGATTGCGACTAAGCACAGTTTGCATCTAAGTGCAGTTTGCGTCTTAGGCTCAGATTGCGTCTAAGCGCAGTTTGCGCAGGTTGCGTCTAAGCGCAGATTGCGTCGAAGCTCAGATTGCGTCTAAGCGCAGTTTGCGTTTAAGCGCAGTTTGCGTCTTAAGCGCAGATTGCGTCTAAGCGCAGTTTGTGTCTAAACACAGTTTTACGTCAAAACGTAGATTCAGAAAGATTTGAACTTAGACACTCGTTCGTAAAAGCGCAGAAGTCAGTTTGCAGTTGTAAACATAAACTGCAGAGAAACTCGTTCGTAAAAGCTCAGAAATCAGTTTGTAGTTATAAACAGAATCAAGACGTAAACGTAAACTGCAAAGAAACTCGTTCGTAAAAGCGCAAAAGACAGTTTGCAGTTATAAATAGAATCAAAACGTAAGTGTAAACCGCAATGTAGAGATCGTAGGAAAACACCGATTTACGTCTGAATGCAGATTCGGAAAGAATAGAACTTAGAAACTTATTCGTAAAAGCGTAGAGAGCAGTAGCTATGTAGGAGGTTTGCAGTAATGATAAAGTGCTCAAAATGAAAGCAAACCAGAGATTTAGAGTGGTTCGGTCAGTCTTGACCTACTCCACTTTTGGCTTCCTCCACTGACGAGGTCACCGACGTCAACTAGAGGCCTTCCTTCAATAGGCGAAGGCCAACTGCCCTTTTACAGTTTCACTCCTTTTGACGGGCTCAGGAGACAACCCTTACAGAACCTTTCTCTCCTCTCTTTACAACTCAAGACTTGAAGAACAGAAAGAGGAGAACTTTTGGACTTTAAACACAAATTTGAGCTCTTAGAATCACAGAAAAGATCAAGAATTCGGTGTAGTTCTGTATCTTTTCAGTGCTGAATGGGTGGGGTATTTATAGGCCCCAACCCAGTTCAAATTTGGAGCTCAAAACGATCAAATCCCGGAATTCCGGGATCAGGCGGTTGCACCTCCTGACTGGAGAGGTTGCACCGCCTGGCAGAGCTCGAAGACTGAGCCTCTGGGCGGTGCTACCTCTGTCAGGGGCGGTTGCACCTCTCTGCCAGAGCTCGAAGACCGAGCTCAGGCAGTTGCACCGCTTGACTGGAGAGGTTGCACCGCCTGGCATAGCTCGAAACTTGAGCTCTGGCGGTGCTACCTCCTAACAGAGGAGGTTGCACCGCCCAGTCTCGCTCGGAGACTGAGCCCTAGGCGGTTGCACCTCTTGGCTGGACCGGTTGCACCGCCCAGTCTCACTGGGAGACATAGCCTGGGCGGTGCTACCTCCTTGCCTGGGCGGTTGCACCTCCCACAGCAACTTGGGTCCGAATGGGCTGAACCATTCGACCCAATTTGAGTTCTTCAGGGGCCCAATTGCCCCAGGATTAAGCTAATGGGATCACCTCCCATTTCTAACTTAATCAAAGTGCTAACTATGATTATTTCCTAAGACATATTCTGCAGCTTGCTTCGGTACGTCACTCGCTTCTTCCGGCGAGTTTCCGGCGAACTTCCGTCGATCATCCGATGAACCCTTGGTGATGCTCCTGCGGACTTCTGGCAAACTCCTGGACTGTGACGATCCACTTGGCAAGTTCCGACGAGCTCCTTTGGCAAGCTTTTGGACTTCTCGGATTTGTTCCCACAGAACCTCCGACAACTGTCCGAACTTCCGTCGAGCTCTCGAACTCCCAACGTAATCATTGTCATGACTCCGGCTCAACTCCTGCTGCATGTCTTACTTTCATCGTAGTTAATCCTGCACACTTATCTCAACACATACATTAGACAACAAATGACAATTGACTTCATCATCAAAATCCGAGATTCAACAGACGGAAGAGGAATTGATGAAGTGGATGTAGGTCACGATAACCGAACCACTTTAAAATCTGGTTTATGTTTTATTCTTGCTATTTACCTTACAACAAACTGAATTCCTCCTTCACTACCTTTCCATACAATTTCAAGTTAACATCTTTACGAAACCGGTTTTATTGCAATAAAGTTTTTGAAGACGTAATTTTTACCGCTGCACTAATTCACCCCCCCCCCCTCTTAGTGCCGCTCTTAATCCTAACACCTCCTTCTCCCAATCGTCCTTCACTACAAAAAAAAAATGACACGAGAAGGACTACATGATCGATCAGCAAAGGGTCTTTATTGGCATTACGATGAGCCATGGAACCACGATCATTGCTACAAAAGGGGTCACCTCCTACTGATTGAACCTATTGAAGACATGGAGGAGGAGGTTCAATAGCATGAGGAAGAGATCGCAGATGAAGAACAACAGCCGGTTGATATTACGCTGCATGTCCTTGACAAATATGCGAACCTGCAAACGATGAATGTGGGAGGACTTCTGAAGCAACAACCTATCACCATTCTTACTGACACCAGGAGCACTAATAATTTTATGAATAGAAAGGTTGGGGATGGCCTTACCTATCGAGAATTACAGCAGGTTTGACATTAAGGTTGCCGATGGACAAATTTTGAAGTGTGATCATAGGTGCCCGCGGGTGAAACTGTTGCTGTAGGACCAAGAGATAATTGCAGATTTCTTCCTTCTACCTCTTGATGATTATGAGGCCATGCTTAGTATTGAATGACTGATGATATTAGATGATGTTTCTTAGAACTTTACAAAACTAATTATGAAATTTTACAGTAAGGGGAAACATGTGATACTACATGGGAAACGTGGGGGCGACGTAACGACAATTTGCACACAACGAATGGAGAAGGTTTTGCACAAAGCATGCAGCAGCTTTTTGGTATAACTTGAGCAACAAACTAAGGGAGAGCTAATAGAATTTAAAGACCCAAATTTACTTCCTTTGCTTGCTAAATTTTTAGATATATTTGACAAACTATGCAACCTACCTCCTACCCATCGGCATGATCATTGTACACCGATTCTTCCAGGCAAACCTCTAGAAAATACTCGGCCATCTCGGTATCCACATCTCTAAAAGGATGAAATAGAAAGAGTTATAAAAGAGATGCTCGAAATAAGAGTTATTCGATGAAGTTACAGCCTTTACTCTTCATCGGTGCTCCTCGTACAAAAGGACGGAACATTGCGAATGTGCGTTGATTATTAAGCTCTCAACAACATAACCATCAAGGACAAATACCCTATTCTAGTAGTAGATGAATTGATTGATGAATTAAAGGGAGCACGAGTCTTCACAAAGCTGGACCTTCGATCCGAGTATCATTAAATATGAGTATGCAAAGAAGACATACCGAAAATCACCTTTCAAGCACACAACGACCGCTACGAATTTTTGGTAATGCCCTTTGGTCTCACCAATGCTCCCTCCACCTTCCAAAGCCTTATAAATAATATTTTCTGAAATTATCTTTGTAAGTATGTGCTAGTTTTCTTCAATGATATCATTATTTATAGCCCTTCTCTTGAAAGTTATTTTTAGCACTTATGACTTGTTTTGACGATTTTACGAGAAAATATTCTTTTTATCAAAAAATCAAAGTATAACTTTCTTTAATAGAAGGTGAAATATCTTGGGTATATCCTATCAAAGAAAGTTGTAGTGGTAGACCCCTCCAAAATTGAAGCAATGCAGAACTTGCAGACCCCGAGGAACATAAAATCGCTACATGGATTTCTCGGTTTAATAGGCTACTATGGAAAGTTCATGAAAAACTATAGAAAGATTAGTACACCCCTTATCTCCTTGTTGAAAAAAATACTTTTCAATGGTCAGACAAAGCCACCATTGCTTTCGACGAACTTAAAATCATTATGACAACAACGCCCGTACTAGCGCTACCCGACTTCGCCAAGATTTTTGTTATTGAAGTCGATGCCTCCGGAGTAAAAATTGGCTACCCTTTCACTTATATCAGTAAGGCATTATCTTCTTTCCATCTCAAGATGACTATTTATGACAAAGAGATGCTCACCATTGTACATGCGATGACCAAATGGAGACCATACTTGATCGGGAGACACTTTCAAATCAAGACGGACCATAAAAGCCTAAAACATTTCTTGGAGTAGAATATATCTTCCCTCAAGCAACAAAAATGGGTAACAAAGCTTCTTGGATATGATTATAAAATAATTTATAAAATGGGAAAAAATAATATTGTTATAGATACGCTTTCGTGGCTTCCCAAGCAAGCTGAATTTTCGACCGTTTCACTTCTGATCAGCGACTTCCTTGAGGATATTAAGAGAGAATGGTAGGAAGATCTAGAGACTAGTAAAATCATAAAAAAATTAGAGAAAACACCAAGCTCCGTGGCTTATTACAGTTGGGACTCAATATTGACTGATATATCAATGGACTTTATCGATGGGCTTCCCTCATCATAAGGAAAATGTACAATTTTTGTCGTGGTGGATTGCCTTACAAAGTATGCTTACTTTTGTGCTATTCATAATTCCTACACTATTCCTAGTATTGCTCGAATCTTTATGGGGAATATTGTAAAATTGTATGGGATGTTGAGATCTATTATAAGTGATCGTGATAGGGTCTTCACGAGCAGACTTTAGACAAAGTTATTCTTGATGCAGGGTACTAAATTGAAAATGAGTACGATGTATCACCTATAAACTGATAGCCAGACTGAAGTGGTGAATAGGTGCTTAGAGATATACCTCAGATGCTTCACTAGTGACCGGCCAAAAGAGTGGACAAAGTGGCTTCCCTAGGCCGAGTGGTGGTATAATACAACTTATCATTCATCCACAAAATGTACTCCCTATGAGGCTATATATGGTCGACCTCCCCCTGTGATCCCAAAATATGTGTTGGGCATCTCTAAAGTAGAACAAGTAGACAGGGAACTATAGGACAAAAATAAAATGCTGAAGTTACTAAAAGATAATCTCATTGCAGCTTTACCAAGGATAAAACGACAATATGATCAACACAAAGGAGAAAGATAATTTTCAGTAGGAGATTGGGTCTTCCTACGGCTCCAGTCATACAAGCAAACATCAATCCAGACTAGAGCATCTATGAAGCTTTCACCTCGATTCTATGGACCCTACCAAATTTTGGAGCGCATCGGAGCAATAGCATATAGATTGGACTTACCCACCAGCTCCTGAATCCATCTAGTCTTTCATATATCATGTTTAAAGCTAAAGCTAGGATAAAATGAGACAGTTCAAAGCCATCTACCAAATATGAGTACCCAAGGAGAACTCCAAACCCAAATAAGTGCTATTACTGATTGATGTATCGTGACTCGATGATGACGACCGACAACTAAAGTGCTAATACAGTGGGCGACTAGCAGAAGATGCCACTTGAGAGAAATATGACGACTTGAAGATCAAATTCCCAGAATTCATGGATCGTTAGCCTCGAGGACAAGACTAATTTGAAGAGGATGGGTCTGTTAGGACTCTAGCTAGGAGAGTCCTACTTGAGTTTCATTGAAAGAAGCATTCATGTAAAACCTACATAGCCGACCCCTATTAAAGAGGTGAAGAGGCAGGCTAAGGATAGGATTAGTTTGGAGGTTGCTTCTTAGAGAAGTATTAGGAGTTGGTTAGAAGTAGGAGTCTTGAGTAGGAGTCCTATTAGGAGTTGGGGTTTAGAAGTCTTATAAATAGTCATGTATTCATCCTTTTTTAATAAGCAATAGTTGAATCTTTTGAGCAACCTTTGAGCAGCAACCTAGAGGAAGGAACCCCTATAGAGTTCCAAAGAGGCCGATCCCCTAAAGAGATCAACCCTAAGCTTAGAATCCACAAGGGTTCTAACATTGATCTTTGCCCATTGAAGGAAGATCATTAGTGGATGCCGTTGGCCTCGACAGAAGAGGAATCGGGAGTGGATATAGGTCACGACGACCGAACCACTATAAATCCGATGTATTCTTTCCTTATTACTTTCTTTCATTATTTATCTACACTCTATTCTTTACATTTACTTTAAGTCATTACTTTATGATATGGGCTTTAACGAAACAATTTTGTTGAACGAAACTTTCCAAATCAATATAATTTTTATCGCTGCACTAATTCACCCCCCCCCCCCCTCTTTTAGTGCTAACTCGATCCTAACAAAATCATATAATCAAATCAGCT